>NC_069501.1:738742816-739032816 GCF_027579735.1 Bombina bombina | reverse complement strand
AAAGTTGTTTAAAATTACATGCTGTATCTGAATCATGAAAATTTAATTTAACCTGAGTGTCCCATTAAGAATTATTTTTTTCTTACCTGGGGTTTATTTATTTTTTTTTCCTTCAAATTGACTACTTTTTTCTAACAAATTGCGGCCAGCATTAGGCCCGCGGGAGCGCCAAATGCTAGACTTTATTGCGTCATTTTTGTCGCGAGATTTTTTTTTGGCGTGAAAAGTACGTCCGTTGACGCAAGTTCGTCATTTCCGGCGTCGTAGTTGACACGGAAGCCTTACAGATGGTTGCGTCGTTAGTGACGCAAGTGTGTCATTTCCGGAGATTGTTGGCACCAAAAAATGTTTCCCTACGTTGTGCGTCATACTTGGCGCCAAATTTTTCGTTAGTTTTATACCCCATTGCTGTTTGCCTCTTGCCTTTTTATATGTCAGAGGGCTATGCTGTTTGCATTTTTTTCCCATTCCTGAAACTGTCATATAAGGAAATTGATAATTTTTGCTTTATATGTTTTTCTTTTTTACATTTTGCAAGATGTCTCAATCTGATCCTGCCTCAGAAGTATCTGTTGGAACTTTGCTGCCTGACATCGGTTCTACTAAAGCTAATTGCATTTGTTGTAAGATTGTGGAAATTATATCTCCGAATGTAATTTGTAATAGTTGTCATGATAAACTTTTACATGCAGAGAACATATCCATCAGTAATAGTACATTGCCAGTTGCAGGTCAACTTCTAAAGTACATGATATACCTATGAATTTTAAAGAATTTGTTACTGATTCTATTCAGAAGGCTTTGTCTGCATTTCCGCCATCTAATAAACGTAACAGGTCTTTTAAAACTTCTCATAAAGTTGATGAAATTTCAAATGACAGACAACATAATGATTTATCCTCCTCTGATGAGGATCTATCTGATTCAGAAGATCCCTCCTCGGTTATTGATTATGACAAATCTACTTATTTGTTTAAAATAGATTATATTGGTTCTTTGTTAAAAGAAGTGTTAATTACTTTGGATATTGAGGAAGCTAGTCCTCTTGACATTAAGACTAGTAAACGTTTAAATGCTGTTTTTAAACCTCCTGTGGTTACTCCAGAGGTTTTTCCTATTCCTGATGCTATTTCTGATGTGATTTCTAAGGAATGGAATAAGCCAGGTACTCCTTTTTATTCCTTCTTCAAAGTTTAAAAAATTGTATCCTTTACCAGCAATTTCTATAGAGTTTTGGGATAAGATCCCCAAAGTTGATGGGGCTATTTCTACTCTTGCTAAACGTACCACTATTCCTATGGAAGATAGTACTTCTTTTAAAGATCCTTTAGATAGGAAACTTGAATCCTATCTAAGGAAAGCATATTTATATTCAGGTCATCTTCTCAGGCCTGCAATTTCTTTGGCGGATGTTGCGTCTGCATCAACTTTTTGGTTGGAGAATTTAGCGCAACAAGAGTTGGATTCTGACATATCTAGCATTGTTCGCTTACTGCAACATGCTAACCATTTTTTGTGATGCCATTTTTTAAATTATCAAAATTGATGTTAGATCCATGTCTTTAGCTATTTTAGCTAGAAGAGCTTTATGGCTTAAATCTTGGAATGCTGATAAGACATCTAAGTCTAGATTATTATCTCTTTCTTTCCAAGGTAATAATTTATTTGGTTCTCAGTTGTATTCTATTATTCTAACTGTTACTGGAGGAAAGGGGGTTTTCTCCAACATAGGTGTGTCCGGTCCACGGCGTCATCCTTACTTGTGGGATATTCTCTTCCCCAACAGGAAATGGCAAAGAGCCCAGCAAAGCTGGTCACATGATCCCTCCTAGGCTCCGCCTTCCCCAGTCATTCTCTTTGCCGTTGTACAGGCAACATCTCCACGGAGATGGCTTAGAGTTTTTTAGTGTTTAACTGTAGTTTTTATTATTCAATCAAGAGTTTGTTATTTTAAAATAGTGCTGGTATGTACTATTTACTCTGAAACAGGAAAGAGATGAAGATTTCTGTTTGTAAGAGGAAAATGATTTTAGCAACCGTTACTAAAATCGATGGCTGTTTCCACACAGGACTGTTGAGAGGAATTAACTTCAGTTGGGGGAAACAGTGAGCAGACTTTTGCTGCTTGAGGTATGACACATTTCTAACAAGACTTGGTAATGCTGGAAGCTGTCATTTTCCCTATGGGATCCGGTAAGCCATTTTTATTAAATAAGAATAAAGGGCTTCACAAGGGCTTTAAAGACTGGTAGACATTTTTCTGGGCTAAAACGATTGATTTATAAGCATTTTTAATACTTCATAGCTTTGAGGAGTTATTTTATTCTTGGGAATTATGTAAAATAACCGGCAGGCACTGTATTGGACACCTTTTTCACTGGGGGCCTTCTCTAATCATAGGCAGAGCCTCATTTTCGCGCCTCTATTGCGCACTTGTTTTTGGGAAGCAAGGCATGCAGATGCATGTCTGAGGAGCTCAGATACATAGAAAAAGCTTACTGAAGGCGTCATTTGGTATCGTATTCCCCTTTGGGCTTGGTTGGGTCTCAGCAAAGCAGATACCAGGGACTGTATAGGGGTTAAATATAAAAACGGCTCCGGTTCCGTTATTTTAAGAGTTAAAGCTTTCAAATTTGGTGTGCAATACTTTTAAGGCTTTAAGACACTGTGGTGAAATTTTGGTGAATTTTGAACAATTCCTTCATACTTTTTCACATTTTCAGTAATAAAGTGTGTTCAGTTTAAAATTTAAAGTGACAGTAACGGTTTTATTTTAAAACGTTTTTTGTACTTTATCAAGTTTATGCCTGTTTAACATGTCTGAACTATCAGATAGACTATGTTCTGTATGTGAGGAAGCCAAGGTTCCTTCTCATTTAAATAGATGTGATTTATGTGACACAAAATTTAGAGAAAATGATGCCCAAGATGATTCCTCAAGTGAGGGGAGTAAGCATGGTACTGCATCATCCCCTCCTTCGTCTACGCCAGTCTTGCCCACACAGGAGGCCCCTAGTACATCTAGTGCGCCAATACTCCTTACTATGCAACAATTAACGGCTGTAATGGATAATTCTATCAAAAACATTTTAGCCAAAATACCCACTTATCAGCGAAAGAGCGACTGCTCTGTTTTAGAAAATACTGAAGAGCATGAGGACGCTGATGATAATGGTTCTGAAATGCCCCTACACCAGTCTGAGGGGGCAAGGGAGGTTTTGTCTGAGGGAGAAATTTCAGATTCAGGGAAAATTTCTCAACAAGCTGAACCTGATGTGATTACATTCAAATTTAAATTGGAACATCTCCGCGCTCTGCTTAAGGAGGTGTTATCTACTCTGGATGATTGTGAGAATTTGGTAATTCCAGAGAAATTATGTAAGATGGACAAGTTCCTAGAGGTCCCGGGGCCCCCCGAAGCTTTTCCTATACCCAAGCGGGTGGCGGACATTGTAAACAAAGAATGGGAAAGGCCCGGCATACCTTTTGTCCCTCCCCCTATATTTAAGAAATTGTTTCCTATGGTCGACCCCAGAAAGGACTTATGGCAGACCCCAAGGTCGAGGGGGCGGTTTCTACTCTAAACAAACGCACTACTATCCCTATAGAAGATAGTTGTGCTTTCAAAGATCCTATGGATAAAAAATTAGAGGGTTTGCTTAAAAAGATGTTTGTTCAGCAAGGTTACCTTCTACAACCAATTTCATGCATTGTTCCTGTCACTACAGCAGCGTGTTTCTGGTTCGATGAACTAGAAAAGTCGCTCAATAAAGATTCTTCTTATGAGGAGATTATGGGCAGAATTCATGCTCTCAAATTGGCTAACTCTTTTACTTTAGACGCCACTTTGCAATTGGCTAGATTAGCGGCGAAAAATTCAGGGTTTGCTATTGTGGCGCGCAGAGCGCTTTGGCTAAAATTTTGGTCAGCGGATGCGTCTTCCAAGAGCAAATTGCTTAACATACCTTTCAAGGGGAAAACGCTGTTTGGCCCTGACTTGAAAGAGATTATTTCTGATATCACTGGGGGTAAGGGCCACGCCCTTCCTTAGGATAGGTCTTTCAAGGCTAAAAATAAACCAAATTTTCGTCCCTTTCGCAGAAATGGACCAGCCCCAAGTGCTACATCCTCTAAGCAAGAGGGTAATACTTCTCAAACCAAGCCAGCCTGGAGGCCAATGCAAGGCTGGAACAAAGGTAAGCAGGCCAAGAAACCTGCCACTGCTACCAAGACAGCATGAGATGTTGGCCCCCGATCCGGGACCGGATCTGGTGGGGGGCAGACTTTCTCTCTTCGCTCAGGCTTGGGCAAGAGATGTTCTGGATCCTTGGGCGCTAGAAATAGTCTCCCAAGGTTATCTTCTGGAATTCAAGGAGCTTCCCCCAAGGGGGAGGTTCCACAGGTCTCAATTGTCTTCAGACCACATAAAAAGACAGGCATTCTTACATTGTGTAGAAGACCTGTTAAAAATGGGAGTGATTCATCCTGTTCCATTAGGAGAACAAGGGATGGGATTCTACTCCAATCTGTTCATAGTTCCCAAAAAAGAGGGAACATTCAGACCAATCTTAGATCTCAAGATCCTAAACAAGTTTCTCAAGGTTCCATCGTTTAAAATGGAAACCATTCGGACAATTCTTCCTTCCATCCAGGAAGGTCAATTCATGACCACGGTGGATTTAAAGGATGCGTATCTACATATTCCTATCCACAAGGAACATCATCGGTTTCTAAGGTTCGCCTTTCTGGACAAGCATTTCCAGTTTGTGGCACTTCCATTCGGATTAGCCACTGCTCCAAGAATTTTCACAAAGGTACTAGGGTCCCTTCTAGCGGTGCTACGACCAAGGGGCATTGCAGTAGTACCTTACTTGGACGACATACTGATTCAAGCGTCGTCCCTACCACAAGCAAAGGCTCATACGGACATTGTCCTGGCCTTTCTCAGATCTCACGGGTGGAAAGTGAACGTAGAAAAAAGTTCTCTATCTCCGTCAACAAGAGTTCCCTTCTTGGGAACAATAATAGACTCCTTAGAAATTAGGATTTTTCTGACAGAGGCCAGAAAATCAAAACTTCTAAGCTCTTGTCAAGTACTTCATTCTGTTCTTCTTCCTTCCATAGCACAGTGCATGGAAGTAATAGGTTTGATGGTCGCGGCAATGGACATAGTTCCTTTTGCGCGAATTCATCTGAGACCATTACAACTGTGCATGCTCAGTCAGTGGAATGGGGATTATACAGACTTGTCTCAGACGATACAAGTAGATCAGAGGACCAGAGATTCACTCCGTTGGTGGCTGAACCTGGACAACCTGTCACAGGGGATGAGCTTCCGCAGACCAGAGTGGGTCATTGTCACGACCGACGCCAGTCTGGTAGGCTGGGGCGCGGTCTGGGAACCCCTGAAAGCTCAGGGTCTTTGGTCTCGGGAAGAATCTCTTCTCCCGATAAACATCCTGGAACTGAGAGCGATATTCAATGCTCTCAAGGCTTGGCCTCAGCTAGCAAAGGCCAAATTCATACGGTTTCAATCAGACAACATGACGACTGTTGCGTATATCAACCATCAGGGGGGAACAAGGAGTTCCCTGGCGATGGAAGAAGTGACCAAAATCATTCAATGGGCGGAGACTCACTCCTGCCACTTGTCTGCAATCCACATCCCAGGCGTGGAAAATTGGGAAGCGGATTTTCTGAGTCGTCAGACATTTCATCCGGGGGAGTGGGAACTCCATCCGGAAATCTTTGCCCAAATAACTCAATTGTGGGGCATTCCAGACATGGATCTGATGGCCTCTCGTCAGAACTTCAAGGTTCCTTGCTACGGGTCCAGATCCAGGGACCCCAAGGCGACTCTAGTAGATGCACTAGTAGCACCTTGGACCTTCAACCTAGCTTATGTATTCCCACCGTTTCCTCTCATCCCCAGGCTGGTAGCCAGGATCAATCAGGAGAGGGCATCGGTGATCTTGATAGCTCCTGCGTGGCCACGCAGGACTTGGTATGCAGACCTGGTGAATATGTCATCGGCTCCACCATGGAAGCTACCTTTGAGACAGGACCTTCTTGTTCAAGGTCCGTTCGAACATCCGAATCTGGTTTCACTCCAACTGACTGCTTGGAGATTGAACGCCTGATATTATCAAAGCGAGGGTTCTCAGATTCTGTCATTGATACTCTTGTTCAGGCCAGAAAGCCTGTAACTAGAAAAATCTACCATAAAATATGGAAAAAATATATCTGTTGGTGTGAATCTAAAGGATTACCATGGAACAAGATAAAAATTCCTAAGATTCTATCCTTTCTTCAAGAAGGTTTGGAGAAAGGATTATCTGCAAGTTCTTTGAAGGGACAGATTTCTGCTTTATCTGTTTTACTTCACAAAAAGCTGGCGGCTGTGCCAGATGTTCAGGCTTTTGTTCAGGCTCTGGTTAGAATCAAGCCTGTTTACAAACCTTTGACTCCTCCTTGGAGTCTCAATTTAGTTCTTTCAGTTCTTCAGGGGGTTCCGTTTGAGCCCCTACATTCCGTTGATATCAAGTTATTATCTTGGAAAGTTTTGTTTTTGGTTGCAATTTCTTCTGCTAGAAGAGTTTCAGAGTTATCTGCTCTGCAGTGTTCTCCTCCTTATCTGGTGTTCCATGCAGATAAGGTGGTTTTGCGTACTAAACCTGGTTTTCTTCCGAAAGTTGTTTCTAACAAAAACATTAACCAGGAGATAGTCGTGCCTTCTTTGTGTCCGAATCCAGTTTCAAAGAAGGAACATTTGTTGCACAATTTGGATGTAGTTCGTGCTCTAAAATTCTATTTAGATGCTACAAAGGATTTCAGACAAACATCTTCCTTGTTTGTTGTTTATTCTGGTAAAAGGAGAGGTCAAAAAGCAACTTCTATCTTTTTGGCTTAAAAGCATCATCAGATTGGCTTATGAGACTGCCGGACGGCAGCCTCCTGAAAGAATCACAGCTCATTCCACTAGGGCCGTGGCTTCCACATGGGCCTTTAAGAACGAGGCTTCTGTTGATCAGATATGTAAGGCAGCGACTTGGTCTTCACTGCACACTTTTACCAAATTTTACAAATTTGATACTTTTGCTTCTTCTGAGGCTATTTTTGGGAGAAAGGTTTTGCAAACCGTGGTGCCTTCCATCTAGGTGACCTGATTTGCTCCCTCCCATCATCCGTGTCCTAAAGCTTTGGTATTGGTTCCCACAAGTAAGGATGACGCCGTGGACCGGACACACCTATGTTGGAGAAAACAGAATTTATGTTTACCTGATAAATTACTTTCTCCAACGGTGTGTCCGGTCCACGGCCCGCCCTGGTTTTTTAATCAGGTCTGATAATTTATTTTCTTTAACTACAGTCACCACGGTATCATATGATTTCTCCAATGCAAATATTCCTCCTTTACGTCGGTCGAATGACTGGGGAAGGCGGAGCCTAGGAGGGATCATGTGACCAGCTTTGCTGGGCTCTTTGCCATTTCCTGTTGGGGAAGAGAATATCCCACAAGTAAGGATGACGCCGTGGACCGGACACACCGTTGGAGAAAGTAATTTATCAGGTAAACATAAATTCTGTTTTTCTGCCTCAGGTTAAAATACCTAAGGGTAAATCTAAGGCTTCTAACAGTTTTCGTTCCTTTCGTCAGAATAGGGAACAAAAAACTAATCCTTCTCCCAAGGAATCTGTTTCTAATTGGAAGCCTTCCTCAAATTGGAATAAATCCAAGCCTTTTAAAAAACTAAAGTCAGCCCCTAAGTCCGCATGAAGGTGCGGCCCTCATTCCAGCTCAGCTGGTAGGGGGCAGATTAAGGTTTTTCAAGGATTTTTGGATAAATTCTGTCTAAAATCAATGGATTCAGAGCATTGTCTCTCAAGGGTATCGAATAGGATTCAGAGTAAGACCTCCTGTGAGAAGATTTTTTTTTCTCTCACGTATCCCAGCAAATCCAGTAAAAGCTCAGGCTTTTCTGGAGTCTTCAGGGGTAATCATGCCGGTTCCTTTTCAGGAACAAGGTCTGGGTTTTTTTTCAAATATATTCATTGACCCAAAGAAGGAAAATTTATTCAGACCAGTTCTGGATCTGAAAATTTTGAATCGTTATGTAAGAGTACCAACTTTCAAGATGGTGACTATAAGGACTATTCTGCCTTTTGTTCAGCAAGGACTTAATATGTCTACAATAGACTTGCAGGATGCATACATTTATATTCCGATTAATCCAGAACACTATCAGTTTCTTAGATTCTCTTTTCTAGACAAGCATTACCAATTTATTGCTCTTCCATTTGGCCTAGCAACAGCTTCAAGAATCTTTTCAAAGGTTCTAGGTGCCCTACTCTCTGTAATCAGAGAGAAGGGTTTTGCGGTGTTTCCTTATTTGTACGATATCTTGGTACTAGCTCAGTCTTTACGTTCTGCAGAATCTCACACGAATCAACTAGTGTTTCTTCAAAAACATGGTTGTAGGATCAATTTACCAAATATTTTCTTGATTCCTCAGACAAGGGTCACCTTTTTAGGTTTCCAGATAGATTGTGTCCATGACTCTGTCTCTAACAGACAAGAGACGTTTGAAATTGGTTGCAGGTTGTCGGCACCTTCAGTCTCAGTCATTCCCTTCAGTGGCTATGTGCATGGAAGTTTTAGGCCTCATGACTGCAGCATCGGACGTAATTCCTTTTGCTCGTTTTCACATGAGACCTCTCCAGCTTTGTATGCTGAATCAATGGTGCAGGGATTATACAAAGATATCACAGTAAATATCCTTAAATCCCAATGTTCGACACTCTCTGACGTGGTGGTTAAATCACCAGCTTTTAGTTCAAGGGGCTTCCTTTGTTCGGCCAACCTGGACTGTGATCACTACAGACGCAGGTCTTTCAGGTTGGGGGGCTGTTTGGGGATCTCTGACAGCACAAGGGGTTTGGAAATCTCAAGAGGCGAGATTACCAATCAATATTTTAGAACTCCGTGCAATTCTCAGAGCTCTTCAGTTTTGGCCTCTGTTGAAGAGAGAACCATTCATTTGCTTTCAGACAGACAATATCACAACTGTGGCTATTTGTCAATCATCAGGGTGGGACTCACAGCCCCCAAGCTATGAAAAAAGTATCTTGGATACTTGCTTGGGCGGAATCCAGCTCCTGTCTAATCTCTGCGGTGCATATCCCAGGTGTAGACAATTGGGAGGCGGATTATATCAGCCATCAGACTTTACATTCAGGGGAGTGGTCTCTCCATCCAGATGTGTTTTCTCAGATTGTTCAGATGTGGGGTCTACCAGAGAGAGATCTCATGGCCTCTCATCTAAACAAGAAACTTCCCAGATACCTTTCCAGGTCCAGGGATGTTCAGGCGGAAGCAGTGAATACGTTGACACTTTCTTGGTGTTATCATCCTGCTTACATTTTCCTGCCTCTAGTTCTTCTTCCAAGAGTGATATCCAAAATCATCGTGGAACAATCATTTGTGTTGCTGGTGGCTCCAGCATGGCCACACAGGTTTTGGTATGCGGATCTTGTTCGGATGTCCAGTTGCCAACCTTGGCCACTTCCGTTAAGGCCGGACCTACTGTCTCAAGGTCCGTTTTTCCATCAGGATCTCAAATCATTAAATTTGAAGGTATGGAAATTGAACGCTTAGTACTAAGTCATAGAGGTTTCTCTGACTCAGTGATTAATACTATGTTACAAGCTCGTAAATCTGTTTCTAGAAAGATTTTATCGCGTTTGGAAGACCTACATTTCATGGTGTTTTTTTCATAAATTCTCTTGGCATTCTTTTAGAATTCCTAGAATTTTACAGTTTCTTCAGGATGGTTTGGATAAGGGTTTGTCTGCAAGTTCCTTGAAGGGACAAATCTCTGCTCTTTCTGTTTTATTTCACATGTTTTGTACAGGCTTTAGTTCGTATTAAGCATGTCATTAAATCAATTTCTCCTCCTTGGAGTCTTAATTTGGTTTTGAAGGCTTTACAGGCTCCTCCATTTGAGCCTATGCATTCTTTGGATATTAAACTACTTTCTTGGAAAGTGTTGTTCCTTTTGGCCATCTCTTCTGCTAGAAGAGTTTCTGAGCTATCTGCTCTTTCTTGTGAATCTCCTTTTCTGATTTTTCATCAGGATAAGGCGGTTTTGCGGACGTCATTTAAATTTTTGCCTAAAGTTGTGAATTCTAACAATACTAGTAGAGAAATTGTTGTCCCTTCCTTGTGCCCTAATCCTAAGAATTCTTTGGAAAGATCCTTACATTCTTTGGATGTGGTGAGAGCTTTGAAATATTATGTTGAAGCTACTAAAGATTTCAGGAAGACTTCTAGTCTATTTGTTATATTTTCTGTTCCTAGGAAAGGTCAGAAGGCCTCTATTTCCTTGGCTTCTTGGTTAAAGCTTTTGATTCATCAAGCTTATTTGGAGTCGGGTCTGGGATAGTGCAGTTTGGGGTTTAATGCTCCTGCTCTGGGTCTGGTATTCACATGAGACCAGACCCAGTGCTATAATAAGCCAAATTATCACTCTGGACAGTGTGATCCCCTTATACTTCTCATTTTATTTTATCAAGTATATTTTTATGGGCAACAGAATCCCCAGTTCTCCCATGTATAGACTGGGTCTGTCCAGCTGCAGCCTGTTAGCGGAGAATTCTTGCGCGCTTCATTCCTGCTACACGCATCTCACTCTGCTAAGTCTATCCAGGGCTTTAGAGGCCTTTATTTTGGACTGGAGAGTGGTGAGTAGAGGCTTTATCTCTGTCGGGGACTCCTATAGGAAATTTAGCATTCTGACAGCAGTGGTGGAGTAGCTGGGTGGTGTCGGGTGCACTCTTATCTCGCCATTTATTTTTGGCCCTAGATCAAAGATAGCTTGGGGTTTTACCAACAGCCTGCTATCACAAGTATAGAAACATTTAGAGGCCGCATTTATGTTTAGGGGCTTAAGTAAGATGTCTCCCTTTATGCAGGTAGTTTTCTCCAACATAGGTGTGTCCGGTCCACGGCGTCATCCTTACTTGTGGGATATTCTCTTCCCCAACAGGAAATGGCAAAGAGCCCAGCAAAGCTGGTCACATGATCCCTCCTAGGCTCCGCCTACCCCAGTCATTCTCTTTGCCGTTGTACAGGCAACATCTCCACGGAGATGGCTTAGAGTTTTTTAGTGTTTAACTGTAGTTTTTATTATTCAATCAAGAGTTTGTTATTTTAAAATAGTGCTGGTATGTACTATTTACTCTGAAACAGAAAAGAGATGAAGATTTCTGTTTGTAAGAGGAAAATGATTTTAGCAACCGTTACTAAAATCGATGGCTGTTCCACACAGGACTGTTGAGAGGAATTAACTTCAGTTGGGGGAACAGTGAGCAGACTTTTGCTGCTTGAGGTATGACACATTCTAACAAGACGATGTAATGCTGGAAGCTGTCATTTTCCCTATGGGATCCGGTAAGCCATTTTTATTACAGAGTAAATAAGGGCTTCACAAGGGCTTGTTAAGACTGTAGACATTTTCTGGGCTAAATCGATTCATATATAACATATTTAGCCTTGAGGAATCATTTAATATGGGTATTTTTGTAAAATAATATCGGCAGGCACTGTTTTAGACACCTTATTCTCTAGGGGCTTTCCCTAATCATAGGCAGAGCCTCATTTTCGCGCCGGTATTGCGCACTTGTTTTTGAGAAGCATGACATGCAGTCGCATGTGTGAGGAGCTCTGATACATAAAAAAGACTTTCTGAAGGCGTCATTTGGTATCGTATTCCCCTTTGGGCTTGGTTGGGTCTCAGCAAAGCAGATACCAGGGACTGTAAAGGGGTTAAAGATAAAAACGGCTCCGGTTCCGTTATTTTAAGGGTTAAAGCTTCCAAATTTGGTGTGCAATACTTTTAAGGCTTTAAGACACTGTGGTGAAATTTTGGTGAATTTTGAACAATTCCTTCATACTTTTTCGCAATTGCAGTAATAAAGTGTGTTCAGTTTAAAATTTAAAGTGACAGTAACGGTTTTATTTTAAAACGTTTTTTGTACTTTGTTATCAAGTTTATGCCTGTTTAACATGTCTGAACTACCAGATAGACTGTGTTCTGAATGTGTGGGAAGCCAAGGTTCCTTCTCATTTAAATAGATGTGATTTATGTGACACTGAAAATGATGCCCAAGATGATTCCTCAAGTGAGGGGAGTAAGCATGGTACTGCATCATTCCCTCCTTCGTCTACACCAGTCTTGCCCACTCAGGAGGCCCCTAGTACATCTAGCGCGCCAATACTCCTTACTATGCAACAATTAACGGCTGTAATGGATAATTCTATCAAAAACATTTTAGCCAAAATGCCCACTTATCAGCGTAAGCGCGACTGCTCTGTTTTAGATACTGAAGAGCATGAGGACGCTGATGATAATGGTTCTGATATGCCCCTACACCAGTCTGATGGGGCCAGGGAGGTTTTGTCTGAGGGAGAAATTTCAGATTCAGGGAAAATTTCTCAACAAGCTGAACCCGATGTGATTACATTTAAATTTAAGTTGGAACATCTCCGCGCTCTGCTTAAGGAGGTGTTATCCACTCTGGATGATTGTGAAAATTTGATCATCCCAGAGAAACTATGTAAAATGGACAAGTTCCTAGAGGTCCCGGGGCCCCCAGAAGCTTTTCCTATACCCAAGCGGGTGGCGGACATTGTAAATAAAGAATGGGAAAGGCCCGGTATACCTTTCGTCCCTCCCCCCATATTTAAAAAATTGTTTCCCATGGTCGACCCCAGAAAGGACTTATGGCAGACAGTCCCCAAGGTCGAGGGGGCGGTTTCTACTTTAAACAAACGCACCACTATACCCATAGAAGATAGTTGTGCTTTCAAAGATCCTATGGATAAAAAATTAGAAGGTTTGCTTAAAAAGATGTTTGTTCAGCAAGGTTACCTTCTACAACCAATTTCATGCATTGTCCCTGTCACTACAGCCGCGTGTTTCTGGTTCGATGAGCTAGAAAAGGCGATCGATAGTGATTCTCCTCCTTATGAGGAGATTATGGACAGAATCCGTGCTCTCAAATTGGCTAATTCTTTCACCCTAGACGCCACTTTGCAATTGGCTAGGTTAGCGGCGAAAAATTCTGGGTTTGCTATTGTGGCTCGCAGAGCGCTTTGGTTGAAATCTTGGTCAGCGGATGCGTCTTCCAAGAACAAATTGCTTAACATTCCTTTCAAGGGGAAAACGCTGTTTGGCCCTGACTTGAAAGGGATTATCTCTGATATCACTGGGGGTAAGGGCCACGCCCTTCCTCAGGATAGGTCTTTCAAGGCCAAAAATAAACCTAATTTTCGTCCCTTTCGTAGAAACGGACCAGCCCCAAGTGCTACGTCCTCTAAGCAAGAGGGTAATACTTCTCAAGCCAAGCCAGCCTGGAGACCAATGCAAGGCTGGAACAAGGGAAAGCAGGCCAAGAAGCCTGCCACTGCTACCAAGACAGCATGAAATGTTGGCCCCCGATCCGGGACCGGATCTGGTGGGGGGCAGACTCTCTCTCTTCGCTCAGGCTTGGGCAAGAGATGTTCTGGATCCTTGGGCACTAGAAATAGTCTCCCAAGGTTATCTTCTGGAATTCAAGGGGCCTCCCCCAAGGGGGAGGTTCCACAGGTCTCAATTGTCTTCAGACCACATAAAGAGACAGGCATTCTTACATTGTGTAGAAGACCTGTTAAAAATGGGAGTGATTCATCCTGTTCCATTAGGAGAACAGGGATGGGGTTCTACTCCAATCTGTTCGTAGTTCCCAAAAAAGAGGGAACGTTCAGACCAATCTTGGATCTCAAGATCCTAAACAAGTTTCTCAAGGTTCCATCGTTCAAAATGGAAACTATTCGAACAATTCTTCCTTCCATCCAGGAAGGTCAATTCATGACCACGGTGGATTTAAAGGATGCGTATCTACATATTCCTATCCACAAGGAACATCATCGGTTCCTAAGGTTCGCATTCCTGGACAAGCATTACCAGTTCGTGGCACTTCCTTTCGGATTAGCCACTGCTCCAAGGATTTTCACAAAGGTACTAGGGTCCCTTCTAGCGGTACTAAGACCAAGGGGCATTGCAGTAGTACCTTACTTGGACGACATTCTGATTCAAGCGTCGTCCCTTCCTCAAGCAAAGGCTCACACGGACATAGTCCTGGCCTTTCTCAGATCTCACGGATAGAAAGTGAACGTAGAAAAGAGTTCTCTATCTCCGTCAACAAGGGTTCCCTTCTTGGGAACAATAATAGACTCCTTAGAAATGAGGATTTTTCTGACAGAGGCCAGAAAAACAAAACTTCTAAACTCTTGTCAAACACTTCATTCCGTTCCTCTTCCTTCCATAGCGCAGTGCATGGAAGTAATAGGTTTGATGGTAGCGGCAATGGACATAGTTCCTTTTGCGCGCATTCATCTAAGACCATTACAACTGTGCATGCTCAGTCAGTGGAATGGGGACTATACAGACTTGTCTCCGACGATTCAAGTAAATCAGAGGACCAGAGACTCACTCCGTTGGTGGCTGTCCCTGGACAACCTGTCACAAGGGATGACCTTCCGCAGACCAGAGTGGGTCATTGTCACGACCGACGCCAGTCTGATGGGCTGGGGCGCGGTCTGGGGACCCCTGAAAGCTCAGGGTCTTTGGTCTCGGGAAGAATCTCTTCTACCGATAAATATTCTGGAACTGAGAGCGATATTCAATGCTCTCAAGGCTTGGCCTCAGCTAGCAAAGGCCAAGTTCATACGGTTTCAATCAGACAACATGACGACTGTTGCGTACATCAACCATCAGGGGGGAACAAGGAGTTCCCTGGCGATGGAAGAAGTGACCAAAATCATTCAATGGGCGGAGACTCACTCCTGCCACCTGTCTGCAA
This sequence comes from Bombina bombina, assembly GCF_027579735.1. NCBI lineage: Eukaryota > Metazoa > Chordata > Amphibia > Anura > Bombinatoridae > Bombina > Bombina bombina. Next base: position 739,017,915 of record NC_069501.1, on the reverse strand, counting down.
TCCACATTCCAGGAGTGGAAAATTGGGAAGCGGATTTTCTGAGTCGTCAGACATTACATCCGGGGGAGTGGGAACTCCATCCGGAAATCTTTGCCCAAATTACTCAATTGTGGGGCATTCCAGACATGGATCTGATGGCCTCTCGTCAGAACTTCAAGGTTCCTTGCTACGGGTCCAGATCCAGGGATCCCAAGGCGACTCTAGTAGATGCACTAGTAGCACCTTGGACCTTCAAACTAGCTTATGTATTCCCGCCGTTTCCTCTCATCCCCAGGCTGGTAGCCAGGATCAATCAGGAGAGGGCGTCGGTGATCTTGATAGCTCCTGCGTGGCCACGCAGGACTTGGTATGCAGATCTGGTGAATATGTCATCGGCTCCACCATGGAAGCTACCTTTGAGACGAGACCTTCTTGTTCAAGGTCCGTTCGAACATCCGAATCTGGTCTCACTCCAGCTGACTGCTTGGAGATTGAACGCTTGATCTTATCAAAACGAGGGTTCTCAGATTCTGTTATTGATACTCTTGTTCAGGCCAGAAAGCCTGTAACTAGAAAAATTTACCACAAAATATGGAAAAAATATATCTGTTGGTGTGAATCTAAAGGATTCCCTTGGAACAAGGTAAAGATTCCTAAGATTCTATCCTTTCTTCAAGAAGGATTGGAGAAAGGATTATCGGCAAGTTCCTTGAAGGGACAGATTTCTGCCTTGTCTGTGTTACTTCACAAAAAGCTGGCAGCTGTGCCAGATGTTCAAGCCTTTGTTCAGGCTCTGGTTAGAATCAAGCCTGTTTACAAACCTTTGACTCCTCCTTGGAGTCTCAACTTAGTTCTTTCAGTTCTTCAGGGGGTTCCGTTTGAACCCTTGCATTCCGTTGATATTAAGTTATTATCTTGGAAAGTTTTGTTTTTGGTTGCAATTTCTTCTGCTAGAAGAGTTTCAGAATTATCTGCTCTGCAGTGTTCTCCTCCTTATCTGGTTTTCCATGCAGATAAGGTGGTTTTACGTACTAAACCTGGTTTTCTTCCGAAAGTTGTTTCTAACAAAATCATTAACCAGGAGATAGTCGTGCCTTCTTTGTGTCCGAATCCAGTTTCAAAGAAGGAACGTTTGTTGCACAATTTGGATGTTGTTCGCGCTATAAAATTCTATTTAGATGCTACAAAGGATTTTAGACAAACATCTTCCTTGTTTGTTGTTTATTCTGGTAAAAGGAGAGGTCAAAAAGCAACTTCTACCTCTCTCTCTTTTTGGATTAAAAGCATCATCAGATTGGCTTATGAGACTGCCGGACGGCAGCCTCCTGAAAGAATCACAGCTCATTCCACTAGGGCTGTGGCTTCCACATGGGCCTTCAAGAACGAGGCTTCTGTTGATCAGATATGTAGGGCAGCGACTTGGTCTTCACTGCACACTTTTACCAAATTTTACAAGTTTGATACTTTTGCTTCTTCTGAGGCTATTTTTGGGAGAAAGGTTTTGCAAACCGTGGTGCCTTCCATTTAGGTGACCTGATTTGCTCCCTCCCTTCATCCGTGTCCTAAAGCTTTGGTATTGGTTCCCACAAGTAAGGATGACGCCGTGGACCGGACACACCTATGTTGGAGAAAACAGAATTTATGTTTACCTGATAAATTACTTTCTCCAACGGTGTGTCCGGTCCACGGCCCGCCCTGGTTTTTTAATCAGGTCTGATAATTTATTTTCTTTAACTACAGTCACCACGGTATCATATGGTTTCTCCTATGCAAATATTCCTCCTTTACGTCGGTCGAATGACTGGGGTAGGCGGAGCCTAGGAGGGATCATGTGACCAGCTTTGCTGGGCTCTTTGCCATTTCCTGTTGGGGAAGAGAATATCCCACAAGTAAGGATGACGCCGTGGACCGGACACACCGTTGGAGAAAGTAATTTATCAGGTAAACATAAATTCTGTTTTTTTTCTTTTGTTAATGGTGGCAGCACTAATGTATGCGTTTTGGCGCCATCTGCCTGTCCTCCCTCATATCTGGTGGCCGTTAATGTAGCGGTCGCATTGCACGCCAATTGCGTAGCTCTACTTACTTAGGGCACGAGTTTAAGGAGGGCAGGTTATCCGGTAAATATATATTTACTTTCCATCTTAAAGGGACACTGAACCCAATTTTTTTCTTTTGATTCAGATAGAGCATGCAATTTTAAGCAACTTTCCAATTTACTCCTATTATCAATTTTCTTCTTTCTCTTGCATTTCAAATAAAGATACCAAGACAAAGAAGACCATTTGTTAATAGGAGTAAATTGGAAAGTTGCTTAAAATTTCATGCTCTATCTAAATCACAAAAGAAAAAATTTGGGTTCAGTGTCCCTTTAATATGGGAAGAGTCCACAGCTGCATTCCTTACTTGTGGGAAATACTGAACCTGGCCACCAGGAGAAGGCAAAGACACCCCAGCCAAAGGCTTAAATACTCCTCCCACTCCCCTCATCCCCCAGTCATTCTTTGCCTTTCGTCCCAGGAGGTTGGCAGAGAAGTGTCAGAATTTTAGTTTTTTGTCTCTTATGGAGGGTAGTACTCTTCGGCATGGGACAGGAGTTTTAAGTAATCCTGTCAGTCTCTCAGTGAGGGCTTGGATGAAAGTTAGTGGATGAGAGTCCGGAGATGCAGGATGAGTCTTTCTGCAAAACCATCCCAACTCAGGTTTACAGCTCCTCAAGCAATCAGCGTTGTCTAACTTTGCTCCGCTGCCTGCTTTCTTCTCTCAAGTCAATGGCGGAGGCGATGCTACTATCCGTCACACTTGATAGGCCGTGTTCCTGTTCCACGGCATAGATTCCGTTAAGATTGTTTCATTTTACTTTATTTCTGAATGTAATGTGAATGTTTTCCAGAGAGGCTATCACCTTGCGGGTGTAACTTAACATAAGGGTCTTAGTGAGTCTCTCTTAGTATCTTGGAATTGAGGGTTAATATCTCCTGAGGGGGGTTATTAAACAGGGGGTTTATAATCATGTTTGTCATTCAACCTGCTTATATGTGATATTTATGGCCCCCCCCCCCCCCCCCGAGGTTGCAGCACGTTTTTGCTTCCACATAATGTTGGAGATTGTTCGTCTGCAGAGTCCAGACGTTTCTTTGAGAATGTGCTCGTGCCCTATTGTCCCGGGCCTTCCGCGGGTGTTGTGCCTTTCCTTACAGGATTGCTCGCCTTCGTGTATTGCTCAGACATGTTTTTCAGTTATTGAATGACCCAATCGTTACCAGGTACAGGGATTTTCAGTCTGCTAATTCGAATGGTGCACCTCATTAGACATGTGGGGATGAGGTAATCTCCTGATTGTCATTTGATTGAGATCTTTCCCAGTTTTTTGGAAGATGGGGCTCCGTTTGGCTGGTCCTGCGGGTAGGCCTGTGTGTTTTTGGGCGCTAACCTCCGGTTGCCTTAGATTTTATTTATATCTGATGGGATGTCTTTTATTTGTTTTTGTTTCTCTTGTAAAGGTGTATCCAGTCCACGGGTTCATCCATTACTTGTGGGGGATATTCTCCTTCCCAACAGGAAGTTGCAAGAGGACACCCACAGCAGAGCTGTCTATATAGCTCCTCCCCTAACTGCCACCCCCAGTCATTCTCTTGCAGCTCTCGACAAGAAAGGAAGTATCAAGAGAGATGTGGTGAATTAGTGTAGTTTTTTTACCTTCAATCAAAAGTTTGTTTTTAAACGGTACCGGCGTTGTACTGTTTTTACTCTCAGGCAGAAATTGGAAGAAGAATTCTGTCTGGAGGTTTGATGATCTTAGCGGTTTGTAACTAAGGTCCATTGCTGTTCTCACACATAACTGAAGAGTATGGAAAGAAAACTTCAGTTGGGGGGACGGTCTGCAGATTGCCTGCTTTGAGGTATGTTCAGTATATTTTTTTCTAGAGAGATAAGGTCTAGAAAATGCTGACAGTGCCTGGTATACAGGTATACCCCGCTCATACAGCGGGTTAGCGACCGGAGCCCCGCTGTAAAGTGAAAACCGCCTTAAAGTGAAACAAGGCAGTTTTAGCCTTCTTTTCAATTGCCAGTGTGTTTAAGGACTTGAAAACAAGTTTGAACTAACAAATATTAGGGGTGCAATGGTGCTATGTTTAGTTTACTACTAGCACAGCACAGTATTCAATTAGTATTCAATAAATACTGTACCTGTAAAGTAGTGACAATTACTGTAGTACAATTTGCCAGACTATAGCACTGAGACACAGATTGCACTGTAATGCTGTAAACAGAGTGAACTAAGCATAACAAAATGGTGCCAGACACTTTTCTCACAATCTCACGATGATTACAGTACTGTTTCAAAATTCTTGGAGGTTGAACTTTAGCTCCACAAAGCGCTGTATTAGCGAAGCGCTGTAAAGTGAGGTATACCTGTATTTGAGGTAAGCCTGATACAGTGATTTAACAGAAACTGGGATCATGCTTGCAGAAAAGGGTAATCTTGTTAATACTCATATTACTTAGTGTAAAAACGTTTGCATGTTTTATAGTAAAAACGTTTTTTCTCTGAGGGTGATAAATCTTTATTTTGGGGCTTGTTAGATTACTCCTAAAAAAAGCCCTCTGACATTCAGTGCATGGTGGGAGGGGCCTATTTTCGCGCACTTTATGCGCAGTTGATATTCAGACTGAGACATACAGCTTCCCTAAAGGAGTCTTCTGGCATCTAGGACCACTATAGAGGGTGTTTTTCCTGCAAAAAAATCGTGTTTAAGGGCAGGTAGGGCCACAGCAGAGCTGTGGCAGTGTGTTTGACTGTTTTTTTTAAAGGTTTTTCCGTTTTTCTAATCCGTTTTGGGGCCTAAGGGGTTAATCATCCATTTGCAAGTGGGTGCAATGCTGCTTTAGTCTCTTATACACAATGTAAAAAATTCGTAGAGTTTACTACTTTTAATCACTTTTTTGCAGTTTGAGGTCGTTTTTTTTTTCTTAAAGGCACAGTACCGTTTTTATTTAATTGCTTTTTCACATTTATTAGTGTTTTCCAAGCTTGCTGGTCTCATTACTAGTCTGTTAAACATGTCTGACATAGAGGAAACTCCTTTTTCATTATGTTTAGAAGCCATTGTGGAACCCCCTCATAGAATGTGTGCCAAATGCACTGACCTTTCTATAAGTTATAAAGACCATATTATGAATTTTAAGGATTTATCACCAGAGGTTTCTCAGACTGACAAAAAGGGAGGTTAAACCACCTAGCTCTCCCAATGTGTCAGAACCTATATCTCCCGCGCAAGTGACGCCAAGTGCATCTAGCGCGTCCAATGCGTTTACCTTACAAGACATGGCGGCAGTTATGAATCATACCCTCACAGAGGTATTGTCCCAACTGCCAGGGTTACAAGGAAAGCGAGACAGCTCTGGGGCTAGAACAGACGCAGAGCTTTCTGACGCTTTAGTAGCTATGTCTGATATACCCTCACAATGTACAGAACCCGAAGCAGGAGAGCCATCTGTGGGTGACATTTCTGATTCAGGGAAGGCGTTACTCCAGTCTGACTCTGAAATGACAGCATTTAAATTTAAGCTTGAACACCTCCGCTTGTTGCTCAAGGAGGTTTTAGCAACTCTGGATGACTGACACCATTGTAGTCCCAGAGAAATTGTGTAAAATGGACAAATACTTTGCAGTGCCTGTTTACACTGATGTTTTTCCAATCCCTAAGAGGTTTTCAGAAATTATTACGAAGGAATGGGATAGACCAGGTGTACCGTTCTTTCCCCCCCTGCGTTTAAAAGGATGTTTCCCATAGATGCCGCTACACGGGACTCGTGGCAGACGGTCCCTAAGGTGGAGGGAGCAGTATCTACCCTAGCTAAGCGTACAACTATCCCCGTCGAGGACAGTTGTGCTTTCCTAGATCCAATGGATAAAAAATTAGAGGGTTTCCTTAAGAAAATCTTTATACAACAAGGTTTTATTCTCCAGCCTCTTGCATGCATTGCCCCAGTCACTGCTGCAGCGGCTTTCTGGTTCGAGTCTCTTGAAGAGGCTTTTCAGGTGGAGACCCCGTTGGATGATATCCTAGACAGGCTTAAAGCTCTTAAGTTAGCCAATTCATTTATTTCTGACGCCGTTTTTCATTTAACTAAGCTAACGGCTAAGAATTCAGGTTTTGCCATTCAGGCACGTAGGGCGCTATGGCTTAAATCCTGGTCAGCTGATGTTACTTCAAAGTCTAAGCTTCTCAACATCCCCTTCAAAGGGCAGACCCTATTCGGGCCTGGACTGAAGGAGATCATTTCTGATATTACTGGAGGGAAAGGCCACGCCCTTCCCCAGAATAGGTCCAACAAATTAAGGACCAAACAGACTAATTTTCGTTTCTTTCGGAACTTAGTGGTGCAGCTTCAACTTCCTCTACTGCAAAACAAGAAGGAAATTTTGCCCAATCCAAGCCAGTCTGGAGACCTAACCAGGCTTGGAGCAAGGGAAAGCAGGCCAAAAAACCTGCTGCTGCCTCTAAGACAGCATCAAGGAGTAGCCCCCGATCCGGGACCGGATCTAGTTGGGGGCAGACTTTCTCTCTTTGCCCAGGCTTGGGCAAGAGACGTCCAGGATCCCTGGGCTCTGGAAATTGTTTCCCAGGGATTTCTTCTGGATTTCAAAGCCTCATCTCCAAAAGGGAGATTTCATCTCTCACAATTATCTGCAAACCAGATAAAGAGAGAGGCATTCTTACGTTGTGCTCAAGACCTTCTGGTCATGGGAGTGATCCACCCAGTTCCAAGGGAGGAACAGGGGCAAGGATTCTATTCAAATCCGTTTATAGTTCCCAAGAAAGAGGGAACTTTCAGATCAATCTTGGATCTCAAGATCCTAAACAAATTTCTCAGGGTCCCATCCTTCAAGATGGAGACTATTCGAACCATCCTACCTTTGATCCAGGAGGGTCAATATATGACTACCGTGGACTTAAAGGATGCTTATCTCCACATTCCGATACACAGAGATCATCATCGGTTTCTCAGGTTTGCCTTCCTAGACGGGCATTACCAGTTTGTGGCTCTTCCCTTCAGGTTAGCCACGGCACCAAGAATCTTTACGAAGGTTCTAGGCTCCCTACTGGTGGTTCTAAGACCACGAGGCATAGAGGTGGCCCCTTACCTAGACGACATTCTGATACAGGCGTCGACTTTTCAAATCGCCAAGTCCCATATGGACATTGTTCTGGCTTTTCTGAGGTCTCACGGGTGGAAGGTGAACGAAGAAAAGAGTTCTCTCTCTCCCCTCTCACAAGGGTTTCCTTCCTAGGACCTCTGATAGATTCAGTAGAAATTAAGATTTTTCTGACACAGGTCAGGTTGTCAAAGCTTCTAACTTCCTGCCGTGCTCTTTATTCCACTTCTCAGCCGTCAGTAGCTCAGTGTATGGAAGTAATCGGCTTAATGGTAGCGGCAATGGACTTAGTTCCGTTTGCCCGCCTACATCTCAGACCACTACAACTTTGCATGCTCAATCAGTGGAATGGGGACTACACAGATTTGTCCCCTCTGCTAAATCTGGATCAAGAGACCAGAGATTCTCTTCTCTGGTGGCTATATCTGGTCCATCTGTCCAGGGGAATGAGCTTCCGCAGGCCAGAATGGACTATAGTGACGACAGATGCCAGCCTTCTGGGCTGGGGCGCAGTCTGGAACTCCCTGAAGGCTCAGGGTTTGTGGACTCAGGAGGAAGCCCTCCTTACGATAAACATTCTGGAACTAAGAGCGATATTCAATGCTCTTCAGGCTTGGCCTCAGCTAGCTGCGGTAAGATTCATCAGATTTCAGTCAGACAACATCACGACTGTAGCCTATATCAACCATCAGGGGGGTACAAAGAGCCCCCTGGCGATGTTGGAGGTCTCAAAGATAATTCTATGGGCAGAGGTTCACTCTTGCCATCTCTCAGCTATCCATATCCCAGGAGTAGAGAACAGGGAGGCAGATTTTTTAAGTCGGCAGACTTTTCATCCGGTGGAGTGGGAACTCCATCCGGAGGTATTTGCCCAGTTGATTCATCTATGGGGCAAACCAGAACTGGATCTCACGGCGTCTCGTCAGAACGCCAAGCTTCCTTGTTACGGGTCCAGGTCCAGGGATCCCAAGGCAGCGCTGATAGATGCTCTAGCAGCGCTCTGGTCCTTCAGCCTGGCTTACGTGTTTCCACCGTTTTCTCTGCTCCCTCGTCTGATTGCCAAGATCAAGCAGGAGAGAGCTTCGGTGATTTTGATAGCTCCTGCGGGGCCACGCAGGACTTGGTATGCAGATCTGATGGACATGTCATCCTTTCCACCATGGACTCTGCCGCTGAGACAGGACCTTCTACTTCAAGGTCCTTTCAAACATCCAAATCTAATGTCTCTGCGTCTGACTGCTTGGAGATTGAACGCTTGATTCTATCAAAGCGTGGTTTCTCCGAGTCGGTCATTGATACCTTAATTCAGGCTCGAAAGCCTGTCACCAGGAAAATCTATCCTAAGATATGGTGTAAATATCTTCATTGGTGTGAATCCAAGGGTTACTCATGGAGTAAAGTTAGGATTCCTAGAATATTATCTTTTCTCCAGGAGGGATTGGAGAAAGGATTGTCTGCTAGTTCCTTAAAGGGACAGATTTCTGCTCTGTCTATTCTTTTGCACAAACGTCTGGCTGAGGTTCCAGACGTTCAGGTGTTTTGTCAGGCTTTAGTTAGAATTAAGCTTGTGTTTAAACCTGTTGCTCCGCCATGGAGTTTAAATTTAGTTCTTAAAGTTCTTCAAGGGGTTCCGTTTGAACCTCTGCATTCCATAGATATTAATCTTTTATCTTGGAAAGTTCTGTTTTTAGTAGCTATCTCCTCGGCTCGAAGAGTTTCGGAGTTATCTGCTTTACAGTGTGTTTCCCCTTATCTGATTTTCCATGCAGATAAGGTAGTTTTGCGTACTAAACCTGGGTTTCTTCCTAAGGTAGTATCTAATAAGAACATCAATCAGGAGATTGTTGTTCCTTCATTATGTCCTAATCCTTCCTCAAAGAAGGAACGTCTTTTACACAATCTTGATGTGGTTCGTGCTTTAAAGTTTTATTTACAAGCTACAAAGGATTTTTGTCAAACATCTGCTTTGTTGTCTACTCTGGACAGAGGAGAGGCCAAAAGGCTTCGGCAACCTCTCTATCTTTTTGGCTAAGAAGTATAATACGCTTAGCTTATGAGACTGCTGGCCAGCAGCCTCCTGAAAGAATTACAGCTCATTCCACTAGAGCGGTAGCTTCCACATGGGCTTTTAAAAATGGCCTCTGTTGAACAGATTTGTAAGGCGGCGACTTGGTCTTCACTTCATACTTTTTCTAAATTCTACAAATTCGATACTTTTGCTTCTTCGGAGGCTTTTTTTGGGAGAAAGGTCTTGCAGGCAGTGGTGCCTTCCGTTTAAGGGCCTGCCTTGTCCCTCCCTTCATCCGTGTCCTAAAGCTTTGGTATTGGTATCCCACAAGTAATGGATGAACCCGTGGACTGGATACACCTTTACAAGAGAAAAAAAAATTTATGCTTACCTGATAAATTTATTTCTCTTGTGTTGTATCCAGTCCACGGCCCGCCCTGTCATTTTTAGGCAGGTGTTTTTTATTTTAAACTACAGTCACCACTGCACCCTATAGTTTCTCCTTTTCTCTTGCTTGTCTTTGGTCGAATGACTGGGGGTGGCAGTTAGGGGAGGAGCTATATAGACAGCTCTGCTGTGGGTGTCCTCTTGCAGCTTCCTGTTGGGAAGGAGAATATCCCCCACAAGTAATGGATGAACCCGTGGACTGGATACACCACAAGAGAAATAAATTGATCAGGTAAGCATAAATTTTGTTTTCCTTCGGGAACCTTCTGGGATTGATACTCTTGTTCTTCTTCGGAAGTTGTTTTGGACACGTTAGTCCTATGTTAAAATGTCTGTTTTCTTTTTTTCCCTATGAGGGAGAATTTATGCAGTTTGCTGGTTAGGACCCTAAGTGCAGGCTGGTCCTGTTGGGTTAATTCAGTCTTGCGGCTGTTCAGACATGTGGCACTGTTCTGCTCGGCTAGTACGGTAGAAGCGTAGAGTGCGAAGGTTTTTATTGGTTTTCATGTTCAACTAAGCATTCGAGAGATTCTTTCAGTCTTTCTAGCCTTCAGTCATAGATGACCGGGTCAGGGGAGTTTATCCGCAGCGTCACTCTGACATCAGATCCTAGTGTTTTCCTCCCCCATGCTGTGGAGGGTTGGAGGGCTTAGCGCCCCATTGCCGCATTTTGAGCGGTTTGGCCTTCGGTTTTAGGGCTCTGGATTGCCCTTGTGGGCTTGATCCAACAGCTTGTATCAGAATAGGCTGTCTAGCATGCAGATGGTTTTCAGTTTGAAACGAGTTGCAGCTCTTGGCACCTTGCAGGTGTGCGCATACGCTATTTATAGTGTATCCAGATACAGCTCTTACTCTTGACTTGTACTGTCTGAGTGGTGAGACCTTTGGGTCTCCTTCCATTGTCTCCGGGTGAGTTGGATCTCCTTTTAGGGATCTATATTTCCGGGTGATGGTTAATCCCTGTGGGGACTTTGTTTAGCTTGGGGTTTCCCGAAGCTGGGAAGGCTTAGCACCTTTCTCTTCCCTGTGTCCCCTGCTGGTGTAGAGGTGATGGGGAGACTAGCCCTGTTAGAAGGTTTTTTTTTTACCTCGAGTTATCCCTTATGCTGTCCTGAGGCCTTGAGAAGTCTCTTCATAAGACTTCTAGCCTTGCTCCTTGAAGCGTTGGACTTTAGCTAGGTGTGGTTCCTTCCTTTGGTTGGGGCTTTCAAGTTCTTCTCGCTATCCGGATTCTCTGGATATGCATTCATATCCCTTGCATCTGGCTGTTTGGCCAGTTGGGGTGTTTAGTTCAAGGGTAAGGTTGCCTTAACTATTAGGTTTCGGACCGTTTTTCTCCAACATAGGTGTGTCCGGTCCACGGCGTCATCCTTACTTGTGGGATATTCTCTTCCCCAACAGGAAATGGCAAAGAGCCCAGCAAAGCTGGTCACATGATCCCTCCTAGACTCCGCCTTCCCCAGTCATTCTCTTTGCCGTTGCACAGGCAACATCTCCACGGAGATGGCTCAGAGTTTTTTTGGTGTTTAAATGTAGTTTTTATTCTTCTATCAAGAGTTTGTTATTTTAAAATAGTGCTGGTATGTACTATTTACTCTGAAACAGAAAAGAGATGAAGATTTCTGTTTGTAAGAGGAAAATGATTTTAGCAACCGTTACTAAAATCGATGGCTGTTTCCACACAGGACTGTTGAGAGGAATTAACTTCAGTTGGGGGAAACAGTGAGCAGACTTTGGCTGCTTGAGGTATGACACATTTCTAACAAGACTTGGTAATGCTGGAAGCTGTCATTTTCCCTATGGGATCAATATAAGAATAAAAGGGCTTCACAAGGGCTTTAAAGACTGGTAGACATTTTTCTGGGCCAAAACGATTACTTTATAAGCATATTTAATGGTTTATAGCTTTGGAGAGTTATTTTAATCTTGGGAATTTTATTAAAAAAACGGCAGGCACTGTATTGGACACCTTTTTCACTGGGGGCCTTTTCTAGTCATAGGCAGAGCCTCATTTTCGCGCCACTAATGCGCAGTTGTTTTTGAGAAGCAAGGCATGCAGATGCATGTGCGAGGAGCTCAGATCCACTGAAAAAGCTTATTGAAGGCGTCATTTGGTATCGTATTCCCCTCTGGGCTTGGTTGGGTCTCAGCAAAGCAGATACCAGGGACTGTATAGGGGTTAAATGTAAAAACGGCTCCGGTTCCGTTATTTTAAGAGTTAAAGCTTTCAAATTTGGTGTGCAATACTTTTAAGGCTTTATGACACTGTGGTGAAATTTTGGTGAATTTTGAACATTTCCTTCATACTTTTGCGTATATTCAGTAAAAAAGTGTGTTCAGTTTAAAATTTAAAGAGACAGTAACGGTTTTATTTTAAAACGCTTTTTGTGCTTTGTTATCAAGTTTATGCCTATTAACATGTCTGAACTATCAGATAGACGATGTTCTGTATGTTCGGAAGCCAAGGTTCCTCTCCATTTAAATATATGTGATGAATGTGACAAACAAAGTAGGGACAATGATGCCACTGATAATAATGTTGCCCAAAATGATTCCTTAAGTGAGGGGAGTAAGCATGGTACTGCATCATCTCCTTCTATGTCTACACCAGTCTTGCCCACTCAGGAGGTCCCTAGTGAATCTAGTGCGCCAATTCTCCTCACTATGCAACAATTAACGGCTGTAATGGATAATTCTATTAAAAACATTTTAGCCAAAATGCCCACTTATCAGCGAAAGCGCGACTGCTCTGTTTTAGATACTGAAGAGCATGAGGACGCTGATGATAATGGTTCTGACATGCCCTTACACCAGTCTGAAGGGGCTAGGGAGGTTTTGTCTGAGGGAGAAATTTCAGATTCAGGAAAAATTTCTCAACAAGCTGAACCTGACGTTATTACATTTAAATTTAAATTGGAACATCTCCGCGCTCTGCTTAAGGAGGTGTTATCTACTCTGGATGATTGTGACAATTTGGTCATTCCAGAGAAATTATGTAAGATGGACAGGTTCCTAGAGGTCCCGGTGCCCCCCGAAGCTTTTCCTATACCCAAGCGGGTGGCGGACATTGTAAATAAAGAATGGGAAAGGCCCGGCATACCTTTTGTCCCTCCCCCTATATTTAAGAAATTATTTCCTATGGTCGACCCCAGGAAGGACTTATGGCAGACAGTCCCCAAGGTCGAGGGGGCGGTTTCTACTCTAAACAAACGCACCACTATCCCTATAGAAGATAGTTGTGCTTTCAAAGATCCTATGGATAAAAAATTAGAGGGTTTGCTTAAAAAGATGTTTGTTCAGCAAGGTTACCTTCTACAACCAATTTCATGCATTGTTCCTGTCACTACAGCAGCGTGTTTCTGGTTCGAGGAACTAGAAAAGTCGCTCAATCAAGCATCCTCTTATGAGGAGGTTATGGACAGAGTTCAAGCACTTAAGTTGGCTAACTCTTTTACCTTAGACGCCACTTTGCAATTAGCTAGATTAGCGGCGAAAAATTCAGGTTTTGCTATTGTGGCGCGCAGAGCGCTTTGGCTGAAGTCTGGGTCAGCGGATGTGTCCTCCAAGAACAGATTGCTTAACATCCCTTTCAAGGGGAAAACTCTGTTTGGCCCTGACTTGAAAGAGATTATTTCAGACATCACTGGGGGAAAGGGCCACGCCCTTCCTCAGGATAGGTCTTTTAAGGCTAAAAATAAAACAAATTTTCGTCCCTTTCGCAGAAACGGACCAGCCTCGAATTCTACATCCTCTAAGCAAGAGGGTAATTCTTCTCAAACCAAGCCAGCCTGGAGACCGATGCAAGGCTGGAACAAAGGTAAGCAGGCCAAGAAGCCCGCTACCAAGACAGCATGAGATGCTGGCCCCCGATCCGGGACCGGATCTGGTGGGGGGCAGACTCTCTCTCTTCGCTCAGGCTTGGGCAAGAGATGTTCAGGATCCTTGGGCGCTAGAAATAGTTTCTCAAGGTTATCTCCTGGAATTCAAGGAACTACCCCCAAGGGGAAGGTTCCACAGGTCTCAATTGTCTTCAGACCAAATAAAAAGACAGGCATTCTTACATTGTGTAGAAGACCTGTTAAAAATGGGAGTGATTCATCCTGTTCCATTAGGAGAACAAGGGATGGGGTTTTACTCCAATCTGTTCATAGTTCCCAAAAAAGAGGGAACATTCAGGCCAATTTTGGATCTCAAGATCCTAAACAAATTTCTCAAGGTCCCATCGTTCAAGATGGAAACCATTCGGACAATTCTTCCTACCATCCAGGAAGGTCAATTCATGACCACGGTGGATTTAAAGGATGCGTATCTACATATTCCTATCCACAAGGAACATCATCGGTTCCTAAGATTCGCCTTTCTGGACAAGCATTACCAGTTTGTGGCACTTCCATTCGGACTAGCCACTGCTCCAAGAATTTTCACAAAGGTACTAGGGTCCCTTCTAGCGGTGCTAAGGCCAAGGGGCATTGCAGTAGTACCCTACTTGGACGACATACTGATTCAAGCGTCGTCTCTACCACAAGCAAAGGCTCATACGGACATTGTCCTAGCCTTTCTCAGATCTCACGGGTGGAAAGTGAACGTAGAAAAAAGTTCTCTATTCCCGTCAACAAGAGTTCCCTTCTTGGGAACAATAATAGACTCCTTGGAAATGAAGATTTTTCTGACAGAAGCCAGAAAATCAAAACTTCTAAGCTCTTGTCAAGTACTTCATTCTGTTCTTCTTCCTTCCATAGCGCAGTGCATGGAAGTAATAGGTTTGATGGTTGCGGCAATGGACATAGTTCCTTTTGCGCGAATTCATCTAAGACCATTACAACTGTGCATGCTCAGACAGTGGAATGGCGATTATACAGATTTGTCCCCGACGATCCAAGTAGATCAGAGGACCAGAGATTCACTCCGTTGGTGGCTGACCCTGGACAACCTGTCCCAAGGGATGAGCTTCAGAAGACCAGAGTGGGTCATTGTAACGACCGACGCCAGCCTGGTGGGCTGGGGCGCGGTCTGGAAACACCTGAAGGCTCAGGGTCTATGGTCTCGGGAAGAATCTCTTCTCCCGATAAACATTCTGGAACTGAGAGCGATATTCAATGCTCTCAATGCTTGGCCTCAACTAGCAAAGGCCAAATTCATAAGGTTTCAATCAGACAACATGACGACTGTTGCATATATCAACCATCAGGGGGGAACAAGGAGTTCCCTGGCGATGGAAGAAGTGACCAAAGTAATTCAATGGGCGGAGCTTCACTCCTGCCACTTGTCTGCAATCCACATCCCAGGAGTGGAAAATTGGGAAGCGGATTTTCTGAGTTGTCAGACATTTCATCCGGGGGAGTGGGAACTCCATCCGGAAATCTTTGCCCAAATAACTCAATTATGGGGCATTCCAGACATGGATCTGATGGCGTCTCGTCAGAACTTCAAGGTTCCTTGCTACGGGTCCAGATCCAGGGATCCCAAGGCGACTCTAGTAGATGCACTAGTAGCGCCCTGGACCTTCAACCTAGCTTATGTGTTCCCACCGTTTCCTCTCATTCCCAGGCTGGTAGCCAGGATCAATCAAGAGAGGGCTTCGGTGATCTTGATAGCTCCTGCGTGGCCACGCAGAACTTGGTATGCAGACCTGGTGAATATGTCATCGGCTCCACCATGGAAGCTACCTTTGAGACGGGACCTTCTTGTTCAAGGTCCGTTCGAACATCCGAATCTGGCATCACTCCAACTGACTGCTTGGAGATTGAACGCTTGATTTTATCAAAGCGTGGGTTCTCAGATTCTGTCATTGATACTCTTATTCAGGCTAGAAAGCCTGTAACTAGGAAAATTTACCATAAAGTATGGAAGAAATATATCTGTTGGTGCGAATCGAAAGGATTCCCATGGAACAGGGTAAAAATTCCTAAGATTCTATCCTTTCTACAAGAGGGTTTGGAGAAAGGATTATCTGCAAGTTCTTTGAAGGGACAGATTTCTGCTTTATCTGTTTTACTTCACAAGAAGCTGGCGGCTGTGCCAGATGTTCAGGCTTTTGTTCAGGCTCTGGTTAGAATCAAGCCTGTTTACAAACCTTTGACTCCTCCTTGGAGTCTCAATCTAGTTCTTTCAGTTCTTCAAGGGGTTCCGTTTGAACCCTTACATTCCGTAGATATTAAGTTATTATCTTGGAAAGTTTTATTTTTGGTTGCAATTTCTTCTGCTAGAAGAGTTTCAGAGTTATCTGCTCTGCAGTGTTCTCCTCCTTATCTGGTGTTCCATGCAGATAAGGTGGTTTTGCGTACTAACCCTGGTTTTCTTCCGAAAGTTGTTTCTAATAAAAATATTAACCAGGAGATAGTTGTGCCTTCTTTGTGTCCGAATCCAGTTTCAAAGAAGGAACGTTTGTTGCACAATTTGGATGTAGTTCGTGCTCTAAAATTCTATTTAGAGGCTACAAAGGATTTCAGACAAACATCTTCCTTGTTTGTTGTTTATTCTGCTAAAAGGAGAGGTCAAAAAGCAACTTCTACCTCTCTCTCTTTTTGGCTTAAAAGCATCATCAGATTGGCTTATGAGACTGCCGGACGGCAGCCTCCTGAAAGAATCACAGCTCATTCCACTAGGGCTGTGGCTTCCACATGGGCCTTCAAGAACGAGGCTTCTGTTGATCAGATATGTAAGGCAGCGACTTGGTCTTCACTGCACACTTTTACCAAATTTTACAAATTTGATACTTTTGCTTCTTCTGAGGCTATTTTTGGGAGAAAGGTTTTGCAAGCCGTGGTGCCTTCCATCTAGGTGACCTGATTTGCTCCCTCCCATCATCCGTGTCCTAAAGCTTTGGTATTGGTTCCCACAAGTAAGGATGACGCCGTGGACCGGACACACCGTTGGAGAAAGTAATTTATCAGGTAAACATAAATTCTGTTTTTTTTCTTCCTGAGACTTCCAGTTGCTGAGGCTTAGTTTTTCCTGACCTTGTCTGGGTTGTTTTGGAATCTTGGATCTCAGGGCTGGTCGGGGTGTTCCACAATAGTGGGAACTTGGGCTATGTCCTTGCTCCATCTATCTAACCTGGTCATGGTGGCCAGGTTTTTGGAGTATTTATTACTCTTTGCAACAGAGCAGCCCAGGTGCTCTAGGGTTAGCGTTGTTACTTGTGACTCAAGGATTGTTGGGTCATACCCAGCTGCTGGCGCTGGATGTCAAACTTCTGGTGTGCCTTATGGTTGCATTCCCTTGGACAGCTTGCCAGTGTAAGCTGTGGATTCCCTGCATGCAAATGGGTTGGCTTTTTCACTGCTTGGCAAGCTACTTGGGGGTCCTTTTCTTGGACATTCGTGTTGGGGATTTATCTTCCCATTAGCCGGTGGCTTTGGGCCTTGAGGACAGTTGTTGCCCTTTTGGCCTCATTCCTTTTCTTTAGGGGATATTCTCCTCCCTATGGAGATGGAGCCCTTTCTTGGGACTTCTGGTTGGGAGGTGGAAAGGTCGGATGGGTTCCCCCTGGGGTCTTGCTGGCTCCAAGTCAGACTTGTTGGGCCTTTTTTTGTTAGATAATTAGGTCTATGGTCCTGTCGTCTGTTTTGGGAGTCGGGTTGTACCTGTACTCTGTGGGGATGGCTGTGTTATCCTTACGCTCGTTTCTGTACCAGTTTTGGGATTCTTCTGTTCCCCGGTCAGGGATCCCTGAGCCTGGGTTGGTCCAGCTGACTGGGGGTCTGCAGGTCAGGATGGCCAGGTCGCAGTATCCTCCTCGATGTGTAGGCTTTGTTGAGTCTATCCTGTTAGTTCAGTCTGCTGCGATATGGATCTTTCTTTCAACTTGCTTGGGTTCTGAAGGTATACTCTCCTCGGGGGGCCTCAATTTGAGGTTTTGTGTTACCCTTTTTAGAGACCTGTATGTGGGTCCGGCTTAGGTTGCCTGGAGCGTGCCCTCTGTCTGAGGGTTACTTTTGAAGTATTTTCTTGCTTGACTGCTTCTTCCTCGCATGTACCCTCTGTGTCATCCTGTTAAGGACTCTGTATTCTCCAGCTTGGGGTTTTCGACTTGGTCTATTGCACATTTCTCTTGTAAATGTGTATCCAGTCCACGGGTTCATCCATTACTTGTGGGATATTCTCCTTCCCAACAGGAAGTTGCAAGAGGACACCCACAGCAGAGCTGTCTATATAGCTCCTCCCCTAACTGCCACCCCCAGTCATTCTCTTGCAATTCTCGACAAGAAAGGAAGTATCAAGAGACATGTGGTGACTTAGTGTAGTTTTTACCTTCAATCAAGAGTTTATTTTTAAACGGTACCGGCATTGTACTGTTTTACTCTCAGGAAAAAATTGGAAGAAGAATCTGCCTGGAGGTTGATGATCTTAGCGGTTTGTAACTAAGGTCCATTGCTGGTCTCACACATAACTGAAGAGTATGGAAAGAAAACTTCAGTTGGGGGGACGATTTGCAGATCACCTGCTTTGAGGTATGTTCAGTATATTTTTTTCTAGAGAGATAAGGTCTAGAAAATGCTGACAATGTCTGGTATATTTGAGGTAAGCCTGATACAGTGATTTAACGACTGGGATCATGCTTACAAGATAAGGGTAATATTCATGTTAACTCTCATATTACTTACAGAAAGAAACCCCCCCCCCCCCCCAAAAAAAAACGTTTCTTTCATGTAATTAGCAAGAGTCCATGAGCTAGTGACGTATGGGATATACATTCCTACCAGGAGGGGCAAAGTTTCCCAAACCTCAAAATGCCTATAAATACACCCCTCACCACACCCACAAATAAGTTTGTGCTAGATTCTACGTTGATATGCGCTCCGCAGCAGGTTGGAGCCCGGTTTTCCTCTCAGCGTGCAGTGAATGTCAGAGGGATGTGAGGAGAGTATTGCCTGTTTGAATTCAATGATCTCCTTCTACGGGGTCTATTTCATAGGTTCTCTGTTATCGGTCGTAGAGATTCATCTCTTACCTCCCTTTTCAGATTGACGATATACTCTTATATACCATTACCTCTACTGATTCTCGTTTCAGTACTGGTTTGGCTTTCTACTACATGTAGATGAGTGTCCTGGGGTAAGTAAGTCTTATTTTCTGTGACACTCTAAGCTATGGTTGGGCACTTTTGTATAAAGTTCTAAATATATGTATTCAAACATTTATTTGCCTTAACTCAGGATGTTCAACGTTCCTTATTTCAGACAGTCAGTTTCATATTTGGGATAATGCATTTCAATAAATCAATTTTTTTCTCACCTTAAAATTTGACTTTTTTCTTGTGGGCTGTTAGGCTCGCGGGGGCTGAAAATGCTTCTTTTTATTGCGTCATTCTTGGCGCGGACTTTTTTGGCGCAAAAAGTTTTTTCTGTTTCCGGCGTCATACGTGTCGCCGGAAGTTGCGTCATTTTTGACGTTTTTTTGCGCCAAAAGTGTCGGCGTTCCGGATGTGGCGTCATTTTTGGCGCCAAAAGCATTTAGGCGCCAAATAATGTGGGCGCCTTTTTTGGCGCTAAAAAAAAATGGGCGTCACTTTTGTCTCCACATTATTTAAGTCTCATTATTTTTTGCTTCTGGTTGCTAGAAGCTTGTTCACTGGCATTTTTTCCCATTCCTGAAACTGTCATTTAAGGAATTTGATCAATTTTGCTTTATATGTTGTTTTTTCTATTACATATTGCAAGATGTCCCAGATTGACACTGAGTTAGAAGATACTTTGGGAAAAACGCTGCCTGGTGCTGGATCTACCAAAGTTAAGTGTATCTGTTGTAAACTTATGGTATCTGTTCCTCCAGCTGTTGTTTGTAATGAATGTCATGACAAACTTGTTAATGCAGATAATATTTCCTTTAGTAATGTTACATTACCTGTTGTGGTTCCATCAACATCTAATACTCAGAGTGTTCCTGTTAACATAAGAGATTTTGTTTCTAAATCTATTAAGAAGGCTATGTCTGTTATTCCCCCTTCTAGTAAACGCAAAAGGTCTTTTAAAACTTCTCATTTTTTCAGATGAATTTTTAAATGAACATCATCATTCTGATTCTGATAATGATTCCTCTGGTTCAGAGGATTCTGTCTCAGAGGTTGATGCTGATAAATCTTCATATTTATTCAAAATGGAATTTATTCGTTCTTTACTTAAAGAGGTTTTAATTGCTTTAGAAATAGAGGATTCTGGTCCTCTTGATACTAAATCTAAACGTTTAAATAAGGTTTTTAAATCTCCTGTAGTTATTCCAGAAGTTTTTCCTGTCCCTGATGCTATTTCTGAAGTAATCTCCAGGGAATGGAATAATTTGGGTAATTCATTTACTCCTTCTAAACGTTTTAAACAATTATATCCTGTGCCATCTGACAGATTAGAATTTTGGGACAAAATCCCTAAGGTTGATGGGGCTGTCTCTACTCTTGCTAAACGTACTACTATTCCTACGGCAGATAGTACTTCCTTTAAGGATCCTTTAGATAGGAAGATTGAATCCTTTCTAAGAAAAGCTTACTTATGTTCAGGTAATCTTCTTAGACCTGCTATATCTTTAGCGGATGTTGCTGCAGCTTCAACTTTTTGGTTAGAAGCTTTAGCGCAACAAGTAACAGATCATAACTCTCATAGCATTGTTAATCTTCTTCAACATGCTAATAACTTTATTTGTGATGCCATCTTTGATATCATTAGAGTTGATGTCAGGTATATGTCTCTAGCTATTTTAGCTAGAAGAGCTTTATGGCTTAAAACTTGGAATGCTGATATGTCTTCTAAGTCAACTTTGCTTTCCCTTTCTTTCCAGGGTAATAAATTATTTGGTTCTCAGTTGGATTCTATTATCTCAACTGTTACTGGAGGGAAAGGAACTTTTTTACCACAGGATAAAAAAATCTAAAGGTAAATTTAGGTCTAATAATCGTTTTCGTTCCTTTTGTCACAATAAGGAACAAAAGCCTGATCCTTCGCCCTCAGGAGCGGTATCAGTTTGGAAACCATCTCCAGTCTGGAATAAGTCCAAGCCTTTTAGAAAACCAAAACCAGCTCCCAAGTCCATATGAAGGTGCGGCCCTCATTCCAGCTCAGCTGATAGGGGGCAGATTACGTTTTTTCAAACAATTTTGGATCAATTCAATTCACAATCTTTGGATTCAAAACATTGTTTCAGAAGGGTACAGAATTGGCTTCAAGATAAGGCCTCCTGCAAAGAGATTTTTTCTTTCCCGTGTCCCAGTAAATCCAGCAAAGGCTCAAGCATTTCTGAAATGTGTTTCAGAACTAGAGTTGGCAGGAGTAATTATGCCAGTTCCAGTTCTGGAACAGGGACTGGGGTTTTATTCAAATCTCTTCATTGTACCAAAGGAGGAGAATTCCTTCAGACCAGTTCTGGATCTAAAAATATTGAATCGTTATGTAAGGATACCAACATTCAAAATGGTAACTATAAGGACTATTCTGCCTTTTGTTCAGCAAGGGCATTATATGTCCACAATAGATTTACAGGATGCATATCTGCATATTCCGATTCATCCAGATCACTATCAGTTTCTGAGATTCTCTTTCCTAGACAAGCATTACCAGTTTGTGGCTCTGCCGTTTGGCCTAGCAACAGCTCCAAGGATTTTTACAAAGGTTCTCGGTGCCCTTCTGTCTGTAATCAGAGAACAGGGTATTGTGGTATTTCCTTATTTGGACGATATCTTGGTACTTGCTCAGTCTTCACATTTAGCAGAATCTCATACGAATCGACTTGTGGTGTTTCTTCAAGATCATGGTTGGAGGATCAATTTACCGAAAAGTTCATTGATTCCTCAAACAAGGGTTACCTTTTTAGGTTTCCAGATAGATTCAGTGTCCATGACTCTGTCTCTGACAGACAAGAGACGTCTAAAATTGATCTCAGCTTGTCGAAACCTTCAATCACAATCATTCCCTTCGGTAGCCTTATGCATGGAAATTCTAGGTCTTATGACTGCTGCATCGGATGCGATCCCCTTTGCTCGTTTTCACATGCGACCTCTTCAGCTCTGTATGCTGAACCAGTGGTGCAGGGATTACACAAAGATATCTCAATTTATATCTTTTAAACTGATTGTACGACACTCTCTGACGTGGTGGACAGATCACCATCGTTTAGTTCAGGGGGCTTCTTTTGTTCTTCCGACCTGGACTGTAATTTCAACAGATGCAAGTCTGACAGGTTGGGGAGCTGTTTGGGGGTCTCTGACAGCACAAGGGGTTTGGGAATCTCAGGAGGTGAGATTACGATCAATATTTTGGAACTCCGTGCAATTTTCAGAGCTCTTCAGTCTTGGCCTCTTCTAAAGAGAGAATCGTTCGTTTGTTTTCAGACAGACAATGTCACAACTGTGGTATACATCAATCATCAAGGAGGGACTCACAGTCCTCTGGCCATGAAATAATTTTCTCGAATTCTGGTATGGGCGGAATCCAGCTCCTGTCTAGTTTCTGCGGTTCATATCCCAGGTATAGACAATTGGGAAGCGGATTATCTCAGTCGCCAAACGTTACATCCGGGCGAATGGTCTCTTCACCCAGAGGTATTTCTTCAGATTGTTCAAATGTGGGGTCTTCCAGAAATAGATCTGATGGCTTCTCATCTAAACAAGAAACTTCCCAGGTATCTGTCCAGATCCAGGGATCCTCAAGCGGAAGCAGTGGATGCATTGTCACTTCCTTGGAAGTATCATCCTGCCTATATCTTTCCGCCTCTAGTTCTTCTTCCAAGAGTAATCTCCAAGATTCTGAAGGAATGCTCGTTTGTTCTAATGGTGGCTCCAGCATGGCCTCACAGGTTTTGGTATGCGGATCTTGTCCGGATGGCCTCTTGCCAACCGTGGACTCTTCCGTTAAGACCAGACCTTCTGTCACAAGGTCCTTTTTTTCATCAGGATCTCAAATCCTTAAATTTAAAGGTATGGAGATTGAACGCTTGATTCTTAGTCAAAGAGGTTTCTCTGACTCTGTGATTAATACTATGTTACAGCCTCGTAAATCCGTATCTAGGGAGATATATTATAGAGTCTGGAAGACTTATATTTCTTGGTGTCTTTCTTATAATTTTTCCTGGCATTCTTTTAGAATTCCGAGAATTTTACAGTTTCTTCAGGATGTTTTGGATAAAGGTTTGTCTGCAAGTTCCTTGAAAGGACAAATCTCTGCTCTTTCTGTTCTTTTTCACAGAAAGATTGCTAATCTTCCTGATATTCATTGTTTTGTACAAGCTTTGGTTCGTATAAAACCTGTCATTAAGTCAATTTCTCCTCCTTGGAGTTTGAATTTGGTTCTGGGGGCTCTTCAAGCTCCTCCATTTGAACCTATGCATTCTTTGGACATTAAATTAGTTTCTTGGAAAGTTTTGTTCCTTTTGGCCATCTCTTCTGCCAGAAGAGTCTCTGAATTATCTGCTCTTTCTTGTGAGTCTCCTTTTCTGATTTTTCATCAGGATAAGGTTGTGTTGCGAACTTCTTTTAAATTTTTACCTAAGGTTGTGAATTCTAACAACATTAGTAGAGAAATTGTGGTTCCTTCATTATGTCCTAATCCTAAGAATTCTAAGGAGAAATCATTGCATTCTTTGGATGTAGTTAGAGCTTTGAAATATTATGTTGAAGCTACTAAGAATTTCCGAAAGACTTCTAGTCTATTTGTTATCTTTTCCGGTTCTAGGAAAGGTCAGAAGGCTTCTGCCATTTCTTTGGCATCTTGGTTGAAATCTTTAATTCATCATGCTTATGTCGAGTCGGGTAAAACTCCGCCTCAAAGGATTACAGCTCATTCTACTAGGTCAGTTTCTACTTCCTGGGCATTTAGGAATGAAGCTTCGGTTGATCAGATTTGCAAAGCAGCAACTTGGTCTTCTTTGCATACTTTTACTAAATTCTACCATTTTGATGTGTTTTCTTCTTCTGAAGCTGTTTTTGGTAGAAAAGTACTTCAGGCAGCTGTTTCAGTTTGATTCTTCTGCTTATATTTTCAGTTTTTTTCATTATAAGATTTAAACTTTGTTTTGGGTGTGGATTATTTTTCAGCGGAATTGGCTGTCTTTATTTTATCCCTCCCTCTCTAGTGACTCTTGCGTGGAAGATCCACATCTTGGGTAGTCATTATCCCATACGTCACTAGCTCATGGACTCTTGCTAATTACATGAAAGAAAACATAATTTATGTAAGAACTTACCTGATAAATTCATTTCTTTCATATTAGCAAGAGTCCATGAGGCCCACCCTTTTTGTGGTGGTTATGATTTTTTTGTATAAAGCACAATTATTCCAATTCCTTATTTTTTATGCTTTCGCACTTTTTTCTTATCACCCCACTTCTTGTCTATGCGTTAAACTGATTTGTGGGTGTGGTGAGGGGTGTATTTATAGGCATTTTGAGGTTTGGGAAACTTTGCCCCTCCTGGTAGGAATGTATATCCCATACGTCACTAGCTCATGGACTCTTGCTAATATGAAAGAAATGAATTTATCAGGTAAGTTCTTACATAAATTATGTTTTTTTCTCTGAGGGTGATAAATCTTTATTTGGGGCCTAGTTTTCCACATGGCTAGTTAGATTACTCCTAGGAGTACTTTTTTAAGGCCCTCTGACATTGAGTGCATGGTGGGAGGGGCCTATTTTTGCGCACTTTATGTGCAGTTGATATTCAGACTGAGACATCCAGCTTCCCTAAAGGAGTCCTCTGGCATCTAAGACCACTATTTAAGGGCAGGTAGGAGCCACAGCAGAGCTGTGGCAATGTGTTTGACTGTTTTTTAATGGTTTTACCGTTTTTCTAATCCGGTTTGGGGCCTAAGGGGTTAATCATTCATTTGCAAGTGGGTGCAATGCTGCTTTAGTCTTATACACACTGTAAAAATTTCGTAGAGTTTACTACTTTTTATCACTGTTTTGCAGTTTATGTGGAAGTTTTTTTTTTCTCTTAAAGGTACAGTACCGTTTTTGTTTAATTGCTTTTTCACATTTATTAAAGTGTTTTCCAAGCTTGCTGGTCTCATTACTAGTCTGTTAAACATGTCTGACATAGGGAAACTCCTTGTTCATTATGTTTAGAAGCCATTGTGGAACCCCCTCTTAGAATAGGAACAGGGGCAAGGATTCTATTCAAATCTGTTTTTAGTTTCCAAAAAAGAGGGAACTTTCAGACCAAGCTTGGATCTCAAGATCCTAAACAAATTTCTCAGGGTCCCATCCTTCAAGATGGAGACTATTCGAACCATCCTACCTATGATCCAGGAGGGTCAATATATGACTACCGTGGACTTAAAGGATGTTTATCTCCACATTCCGATACACAGAGATCATCATCGGTTTCTGAGGTTTGCCTTCCTAGACATGCATTATCAGTTTGTTGCTCTTCCCTTCGGGTTAGCCACGGAACCAAGAATCTTTACGAAGGTTCTAGGGTCCCTACTGAAGGTTCTAAGGCCACGAGGCATAGCGGTGGCTCCTTACCTAGACGACATTCTGATACAGGCGTCGAATTTTCAAATTTCCAAGTCCCATACAGACATTGTTCTGGCATTCCTGAGGTCTCATGGGTGGAAGGTGAATGAAGAAAAGAGTTCTCTCTCCCCTCTAACAAGAGTTTCCTTCCTAGGAACTCTGATAGATTCAGTAGAAATGAAGATTTTTCTTGTAAGGTGTATCCAGTCCACTGATTTATCCATTACTTGTTGGATATTCTCCTTCCCAACAGGAAGCTGCAAGAGGATCACCCACAGCAGAGCTGTCTATATAGCTCCTCCCCTAACTGCCACCCCCAGTCATTCTCTTGCAGCTCTCAAGGGAAGTAGCTAGAGAGATTTGGTGAATTAGTGTAGTTTATCTTCAATCAAAAGTTTGTTATTTTTAAACGGTGCCGGCATTGTACTGTGTTTTTACCTCAGGCAGAAATTAGAAGAAGAATTTGCCTGAGGTTTTTGATGATCTTAGCAGGTTGTAACTAAGGTCCACTGCTGTTCTCACACATAACTGAAGAGTATGGGGAAACTTCAGCTGGGAGAACGGCCTGCAGAATTAACTGCCCTGAGGTATGTTCAGTATATTTTTTCTAGAGGATAAGAACTAGAAAAGGCTGACAGTACCTGATATAGTTAAGGTAAGCCTGATTGCAGTGATTTAATAAACGACTGGCATCATGCTTGCAGTAAAGGGTAATTTTCATATTACTTTCTATTATGGCTTAGTATGTAAAACGTTTGCATATATATATATATAAAGAACGTTTTTTACTGAGGTGATAAATCTTTATTTGGGGCCTAGTTTTCCACATGGCTGTTATTTTACTCCTAGGAATAGTTTTTTAAGGCCCTCTGACTTTGAGTGTATGGTGGGAGGGGCCTATTTTCGCGCTCTAATTGCGCAGTTGTTTTTACATTCTGAGACATCCAGCTCCCCTGAAGGAGTCCCCTGACATATTGGACCTCTGTAAAGGGTTTTTGTGCCTACAAAAGTTATTTTATGGGAAGGTAGGAGCCACAGTAGAGCTGTGGCAGTTTGCTTGTGACTGTTATAACGTTTTTTACCGTTTTTTTTGCTTAGTTTTTTAAACTGAGGGGTTAATCATCCATTTGCAAGTGGGTGCAATGCTATTTTAGTCTATTATATACACAGTAAAAATTTCAGTTAACTGCTTTTTTCACTGTTTTGCAGTTTTTGTGTTTTTTTTCCCTTAAAGGCACAGTACCGTTTTTTATATTCTGCTTTTTCACATTAAAGTGTTTTCAAAGCTTGCTGGTCTCATTACTAGTCTGTTTAACATGTCTGACATAGAGGAAACTCCTTGTTCATTATGTTTAGAAGCCATTGTGGAACCCCCTCTTAGAATGTTTACCAAATGCACTGATCTTACTATAAGTTATAAAGACCATATTCTGGCTTTAAAAGATTTATCACCAGAGGAAATTGAC
Source organism: Bombina bombina (assembly GCF_027579735.1). Lineage (NCBI taxonomy): Eukaryota > Metazoa > Chordata > Amphibia > Anura > Bombinatoridae > Bombina > Bombina bombina. The sequence continues at coordinate 738,991,412 of NC_069501.1, read as the reverse complement.
AAGGGGGAATTTATGCCGACTAACTCTCCCCACCTGTCAGAGCCTTTAACTCCCGCTCAAGGGGCGCCAAGTACATCTAGTGCGACCATTGCGTATACTTTACAAGACATGGCGGCAGTTATGAATCATACTCTAACAGAAGTATTGTCCAAACTGCCAGGGTAACAAGGAAAGCGAGACAGCTCTGGGGCTAGAACAAATACAGAGCTCTCTGACGCTTCAGTAGCTATGTCCGATATACCCTCACAATGTGCAGAAGCCGAAGAAGGAGAGCTTTTATCTGTGGGTGATTTTTCTGACTCAGGAAAGATACTTCAACCTGATTCTGATATGTCTACATTTAAATTTAAGCTTGAACACCTCTGCGTGTTGCTCAAGGAGGTTTTAGCAACTCTGGATGACTGTGACGCCATTGTAGTCCCAGAGAAATGGTGTAAATTGGATAAATACTACGCAGTGCCTGTTTACACTGATGTTTTTCCAATCCCTAAGAGTTTTCTGAAAATTATTACTAAGGAATGGGATAGACCAGGTGTACCGTTCTCTCCCCCTCCTGTTTTTAAAAAGATGTTTCCCATAGATGCCGCTACACGGGACTTGTGGCAAACGGTCCCTAAGGTGGAGGGAGCAGTCTCTACTCTAGCGAAGCGTACAATTATCCCTGTCGAGGACAGTTGTGCTTTTCTAGATCCAATGGACAAAAAATTAGAGGGTTACCTTAAGAAAATTTTTATTCAACAGGGTTTTATTCTCCAGCCCCTTGCATGCATTGCTCCTGTCACTGCTGCTGCGGCCTTCTGGTTTGAGTCTCTAGAAGAGGCTCTACAGGTAGAAACTCCATTGGATGATATCCTTGACAAGCTTAAAGCTCTTAAGCTAGCCAATTCATTTGTTTTCTGACGCCGTTGTTTATTTAACCAAACTAACGGCTAAGAACTCAGGTTTTGCTATTCAGGCGCGTAGAGCGCTATGGCTTAAATCCTTGTCAGCTGACATTACTTCAAAGTCTAAGCTTCTCAACATTCCCTTCAAGGGGCAGACCCTATTCGGGCCTGGACTGAAGGAGATCATTTCTGATATTACTGGAGGAAAAGGTCATGCCCTTCCTCAGGATAGGTCCAACAAATTAAGGACCAAACAGCCTAATTTTCGTGCCTTTCGAAACTTCAAGAGTGGCGCAGCTTCAACTTCCTCTAATACAAAACAAGAGGGAAATTTTGCCCAGTCCAAGCCGGTCTGGAGACCTAACCAGGCTTGGAACAAAGGAAAGCAGGCCAAAAAACCTGCTGCTGCCTCTAAGACAGCATGAAAGATCAACCCCCGGTAACGGATCTAGTAGGGGGCAGACTTTCTCTCTTTGCCCAGGCTTGGGCAAGAGATGTCCAGGGTCCCTGGGTGTTGGAAATTGTGTCCCAGGGATATCTTCTGGACTTCAAAGCTTCTTCCCTAAAAGGAAGATTTCATCTCTCACAATTATCTGCAAACCAGATAAAGAGAGGCATTCTTATATTGTGTGCAGTACAGTGTGTAGCAGTAGCCCCTTACCTAGACGACATTCTAATACAGGCGTCAAATTTTCAAATCGCCAGGTCCCATACAGACATTGTTCTGGCATTCCTGAGGTTGCATGGGTGGAAAGTGAACGAAGAAAAGAGTTCTCTATCCCCTCTCACAAGAGTTTACTTTAACTCTGATAGATTCTGTAGAAATGAAGATTTACCTGACAGAGGCCAGGTTGTCAAAACTTCTAAATTCCTGCCGTGTTCTTTATTCTACTTCTCGCCCTTCAGTGGCTCAGTGTATGGAATAATCGGCTTAATGGTAGCGGCAATGGACATAGTGCCGTTTGCCCGCCTACATCTCAGACCGCTGCAACTCTGCATGCTCAGTCAGTGGAATAGGGATTACACAGATTTGTCCCCTCTGCTAAATCTGGATCAAGAGACCAGGGATTCTCTTCTCTGGTGGTTATCTCGGGTCCATCTGTCCAAGGGTATGACCTTCCGCAGGCCAGATTGGACAATAGTAACGACAGATGCCAGCCTTCTGGGTTGAGGTGCAGTCTGGAACTCCCTGAAGACTCGGGCTTGTGGACTCAGGAGACACTCATTCCGATAAACATTCTGGAACTAAGAGCGATATTTAATGCTATTCAGGCTTGGCCTCAGCTAGCTGCGGTCAGGTTCATCAGTTTTCAGTCGGACAATATCACGACTGTAGCCTACATCAACCATCAAGGGGGAACAAGGAGTTCCCTAGCAATGTTGGAGGTTTCAAAAATAATTCTATGGGCAGAGGTTCACTCTTGCCATCTATCAGCTATCCATATCCCAGGAGTAGAGAACTGGGAGGCGGATTTTCTAAGTCGACAGACTTTTCATCCGGGGGGAGTGGGAACTCCATCCGGAGGTGTTTGCACAGTTGATTCAACTTTGGGGCAAACCAGAACTGGATCTCATGGCGTCTCATCAGAACACCAAGCTTCCTTGTTACAGATCCAGGTCCAGGGATCCCAAGGCAACGCTGATAGATGCTCTAGCAGCGCCTTGGTCTTTCAACCTGGCTTATGTGTTTCCACCGTTTCCTCTGCTCCCTCGTCTGATTGCCAAGATCAAGCAGGAGAGAGCTTTGGTGATTTTGATAGCACCTGCGTGGCCACGCAGGACTTGGTATGCAGATCTGGTGGACATGTCATCCCTTCCACCATGGACTCTACCGCTGAGGCAGGACCTTCTACTTCAGGGTCCTTTCAACCATCCAAATTTAATTTCTCTGCGTCTTACTGCTTGGGGATTGAACGCTTGATTTTATTAAAACGTGGTTTCTCCGAGTCGGTCATTGATACCTTAATTCAGGCTCAAAAGCCTGTCACCAGGAAAATCTATCATAAGATCTGGTGTAAATATCTTCATTGGTGCGAATCCAAGGGTTACTCATGGAGTAAAGTCAGGATTCCCAGGATATTATCTTTTCTCCAAGAAGGATTGGAGAAGGGATTGTCAGCTAGTTCCTTAATGGGACAGATTTCTGCTCTGTCTATTCTTTTGCACAAGCATCTGGCGGATGTTCCAGATGTTCAGGCGTTTTTTCAGGCTTTAGTTAGAATCAAGCCTGTGTTTAAACCTGTTGCTCCGCCATGGAGTTTAAATTTAGTTCTTAAGGTTCTTCAAGGGGTTCCGTTTGAACCTCTGCATTCCATAGATATCAAGCTTTTATCTTGGAAAGTTCTGTTTTTGGTAGTTATCTCTTCGGCTCGAAGAGTTTAAGAGTTATCTGCCTTGCAGTGTGATTCCCCTTATCTGATCTTCCATGCAGATAAGGTAGTTTTGCGTACCAAACCTGGTTTTCTTCCTTAGGTGGTATCTAATAAGAATATCAATCAGGAGATTGTTGTTCCGTCACTGTGTCCTAATCCTTCTTCAAAGAAGGAATGTCTATTACACAATCTTGACGTGGTTCGTGCTTTAAAGTTTTATTTACAAGCTACTAAAGATTTTCGTCAAACATCTGCATTGTTTGTTGTCTACTCTGGACAGAGGAAAGGCCAAAAGGCTTCAGCAACTTCTTTCTTTTTGGTTAAGAAGTATAATCCGCTTAGCTTACAAGACTGCTGGCCAGCAGCCTCCTGAAAGAATTACAGCTCATTCCACTAGAGCGGTGGCTTCCACATGGGCTTTTAAAAATGAGGCTTCTGTTGAACAGATTTGTAAGGCGGCGACTTGGTCTTCGCTTCATACTTTTTCTAAATTCTACAAATTTGATACTTTTGCTTCTTCGGAGGCTATTTTTGGGAGAAAGGTCTTACAGGCAGTGGTGCCTTCGGTTTAAGCGCCTGCCTTGTCCCTCCCTTCATCTGTGTCCTATAGCTTTGGTATTGGTATCCCACAAGTAATGGATGAATCCGTGGACTGGATACACCTTACAAGAGAAAACGAAATTTATGCTTACCTGATAAATTTATTTCTCTTGTGGTGTATCCAGTCCACGGCCCGCCCTGTCATTTTAAGGCAGGTGTTTTTTATTTTTAAACTACAGTCACCACTGCACCCTATAGTTTCTCCTTTCTCTTGCTTGTCTTCGGTCGAATGACTGGAGGTGGCAGTTAAGGGAGGAGCTATATAGACAGCTCTGCTGTGGGTGATCCTCTTGCAGCTTCCTGTTGGGAAGGAGAATATCCCACAAGTAATGGATGAATCCGTGGACTGATACACCACAAGAGAAATAAATTTATCAGGTAAGCATAAATTTAGTTTTTTCTGACAGAGGTCAGGTTGTCAAAGCTTCTAACTTCCTGCCGTACTCTTTATTCCACTTCTCAGCCGTCAGTGGCTCAGTGTATGGAAGTAATCGGCTTAATGGTAGCGGCAATGGACATAGTTCCGTTTGCCCACCTACATCTCAGACCACTGCAACTTTGCATGCTCTATCAGTCGAATGGGGATTACACAGATTTGTCCCCTCTGCTAAATCTGGATCAAGAGACCAGGGATTCTCTTCTCTGGTGGCTATCTCGGGTCTATCTGTCCAGGGGAATGAGCTTCCGCAGGCCAGAATGGACTATAGTGACGACAGATGCCAGCCTTCTGGGCTGGGGCGCAGTCTGGAACTCCCTGAAGGCTCAGGGTTCGTGGATTCAGGAGGAAGCCCTCCTTCCGATAAACATTCTGGAATTAAGAGCGATATTCAATGCTCTTCAGGCTTGGCCTCAGCTAGCTGCGGTCAGGTTCATCAGATTTTAGTCGGACAACATCATGACTGTAGCTTATATCAACCATCAGGGGGGTACAAGGAGCCCCCTGGCGATGTTGGAGGTTTCAAAGATAATTCTATGGGCAGAGGTTCACTCTTGCCATCTCTCAGCTATCCATATCCCAGGAGTAGAGAACTGGGAGGCAGATTTCATAAGTCGGCAGACTTTTCATCCAGGGGAGTGGGAGCTCCATCCGGAGGTATTTGCCCAGTTGATTCAACTATGGGGGCAAACCAGAACTGGATCTCATTGCGTCTCGTCAGAACGCCAAACTTCCTTGTTACGGGTCCAGGTCCAGGGATCCCAAGGTAGCGCTGATAGATGCTCTAGCAGCGCCCTGGTCCTTTAGCCTGGCTTATGTGTTTCCACCGTTTCCTCTGCTCCCTCGTCTGATTGCCAAGATCAAGCAGGAGAGAGCTTCGGTGATTTTGATAGCTCCTGCGTGGCCACGCAGGACTTGGTATGCAGATCTGGTGGACATGTCATCCTTTCCACCATGGACTCTGCCGCTGAGACAGGACCTTCTACTTCAAGGTCCTTTCAAACATCCAAATCTAATTTCTCTGCGTCTGACTGCTTGGAGATTGAACGCTTGATTCTATCAAAGCGTGGTTTTTCCGAGTCGGTCATTGATACCTTAATTCAGGCTCAAAAGCCTGTCACCAGGAAAATCTATCATAAGATATGGTGTAAATATCTTCATTGGTGTGAATCCAAGGGTTACTCATGGAGTAAAGTCAGGATTCCTAAAATCTTATCCTTTCTCCAAGAGGGATTGGAGAAAGGATTGTCTGCTAGTTCCTTAAAGGGACAGATTTCTGCTCTGTCTATTCTTTTGCACAAACGTCTGGCTGAGGTTCCAGACGTTCAGGCGTTTTGTCAGGCTTTAGTTAGAATTAAGCCTGTGTTTAAACCTGTTGCTCCGCCATGGAGTTTAAATTTAGTTCTTAAAGTTCTTCAAGGGGTTCCGTTTGAACCTTTGCATTCCATAGATATTAAACTTTTATCTTGGAAAGTTCTGTTCCTAGTAGCTATCTCCTTGGCTCGAAGAGTTTCGGAGTTATCTGCTTTACAGTGTGATTCCCCTTATCTGATTTTCCATGCAGATAAGGTAGTTTTGCGTACCAAACCTGGGTTTCTTCTTAAGGTAGTATCTAATAAGAACATCAATCAGGAGATTGTTGTTCCTTCATTATGTCTTAATCCTTCCTCAAAGAAGGAACATCTTTTACACAATCTTGATGTGGTTCGTGCTTTAAAGTTTTATTTACAAGCTACGAAGGATTTTCGTCAAACATCTGCTTTGTTTGTAGTCTACTCTGGACAGAGGAGAGGCCAAAAGGCTTCGGCAACTTCTTTCTTTTTGGCTGAGAAGCATAATCCGCTTAACTTATGAGACTGCTGGCCAGCAGCCTCCTGAAAGAATTACAGCTCATTCCACTAGAGCGGTGGCTTCCACATGGGCTTTTAAAAATGAGGCCTCTGTTGAACAGATTTGTAAGGCGGCGACTTGGTCTTCGCTTCACACTTTTTCTAAATTCTACAAATTCGATACTTTTGCTTCTTCGGAGGCTATTTTTGGGAGAAAGATCTTACAGGCAGTGGTGCCTTCCGTTTAAGGGCCTGCCTTGTCCCTCCCTTCATCCGTGTCCTATAGCTTTGGTATTGGTATCCCACAAGTAATGGATGAACTTGTGGACTGGATACACCTTTACAAGAGAAAACAAAATTTATGCTTACCTGATAAATTTATTTCTCTTGTGGTGTATCCAGTCCACGGCCCGCCCTGTCATTTTAAGGCAGGTGTTTTTTATTTTTTAAACTACAGTCACCACTGCACCCTATAGTTTCTCCTTTTTTTCTTGCTTGTCTTCGGTCGAATGACTGGGGGTGGCAGTTAGGTGAGGAGCTATATAGACAGCTCTGCTGTTGGTGTCCTCTTGCAACTTTCTGTTGGGAAGGAGAATATCCCTCAAGTAATGGATGAACCCGTGGACTGGATACACCACAAGAGAAATAAATTTATCAGGTAAGCATAAATTTTGTTTTTTTTGTGGTTGAATACTTTGGTATTCTATGTTCCGACGCTGGGAGGACTTTGCCTTTTTGATTGCATTCAGTATTTGCAGGATGTTGAGAGAAGTCTTTTCTGTCTCTGTGCCTGGTTTTATACCGGGTTTCGCTGGTATAGGCGTGGCCTCCTTTCCCTGTTTGGGCCCCTTTGGGTCTTTGTGAGTTGGACTCACTATTGGAGGGGTTTTTTCGTTTTCCTCGGGTTCTCCTTGGCCTTGTCCCCTTAGGGGTTTCGGCTGATGTTCCCTTCATTAGTGGGGGGTGAGTGGTTGGGGACCGTCTGTTGGTCAACGGTGTCTCCTGGAGGACTGTTGGCTCAGTCGAGTCAGTTTTGCGGTCTCTAGCTTGGCTTCTGGACTAGCTGCAAGTCAGTGTCCTTGGGGCTTTTCCTTTAAAAAAAAATTCTCGACTTTGGACGAAGCAGATTTTTTTTATTGGGTAGAGGTTCAGACTTGGTGCCCTCAGTATGGGCCGCCTTTTGTACCCTCCCGTCTTGGCATTCTGTGTCCTCTATAGCTTGGATATTGTTTTCCCAAAAGTAATGAATGCAGCTGTGGACTCTTCCCATTTATGAAGAAAAACATAAATTATGCTTACCTGATAATTTGCTTTTCTTCTGATGGAAAGAGTCCACAGCTTCCCACCCGTAATTTTATGTGGGTCGTCCTTTTATTCTTCTGGCACCTTTCACCCTGATATTTGTTTTACTGTTCCTTGGCAGAATGACTGGGAGATGAGGGGAGTGGGAGGAGTATTTAAGCCTTTGGCTGTGGTGTCTTTGCCTCCTCCTGGTGGCCAGGTTCTTATTTCCCAAAAGTAATGAATGCAGCTGTGGACTCTTTCCATCAGAAGAAAAGGAAATTATCAGGTAAGCATAATTTGTTATTATCTGTATAGAATCAAGGGTTAATATCTCCTTAGGAGGATTATTGAACAGGGGGGAATAAGCTTATATGTTTGATTTTATGCTGCTTTTATGTGTGAGATGTTATGGGCTCATAGGCTGTTATGGAATATACAGGTTTCACTTTGAGAGCCATGCAGCTTACAAGCTTGGCGCGCTTTTTCATAGCAGGGACGTCCTTGGAGTAGAAGTTTGAGGGCTTGCGTTTAAGAAATGAAGGGTTCTGAATCAAGTTCTAACCCTGGCTAAGCTTAAAGGGACACTGAATCCAATTTTTTTTCTTTCGTGATTCAGATAGAGCATGAAATTTTAAGCAACTTTCTAATTTACTCCTATTATCAAATTTTCTTCATTCTCTTGGTATCTTTATTTAAAATACAAGAATGTAAGTTTAGATGCCGGCCCATTTTTGTATGAGCAACCTGGGTTGTTCTTGCTGATTGGTGGATAAATTCATCCACCAGTAAAAAGTGCTGTCCAGAGTTCTGAACCAAAAAACCTAGATGCCTTCTTTTTCAAATAAAGATAGCAAGAGAACGAAGAAATGTTGGAGTAAATTAGAAAGTTGCTTACAATTGCATGCTCTATCTGAATCACAAATTAAAAAAATTGGGTTCAGTGTCCCTTTTAAGAGCTGTGCATACAGCAATGCTATGGTATAAAGGGAAGTCTAACAAGAAGGCTACAAAATTTCGATGCGTTGGATCTGCAATGTCTCAATAAAGTACTTGGATGTGATTTATTTACTTTTCCTCTAATGGGTAGTTTCCCTGTAAGAGGACAGGGGTTATGCTGTGTACAAGTAATCCTCTTATGTAAGAGTTGTGGTAGCTGTTGGTGGAGAAACAAGGACTACGTGCTGACCTCCACCAGGTTTTGCTCCACTCATATAGAAAACCAGGGTTAGTTACTGTGCTTTCATTTTCCTCCAGGTCCCTGTTGGAGGTCTTCTAATTCTGTCGGACCTGGGATGCTGTGCCTACTCCACAGCTAACGTTCAAAGGTTAGTGTTTACTTCTCCTAGGTAGACAGCTCAAGCACATCAGGGGTTACCACCCTTTTTCTGGGGATTTAATTTATTTTTAGAATGGAACTTGGGGACCTTAAATTAGTCTCTTCATGTTGGGGATTTCATGTGAGCAGTATATTCAGGGCCCTGCTGTGTAAGGTCTAGCCTTAGCCCCTTGAATCTTTACAAGGGTTTTAAGGGCTTTTTTTGGCATTTGCTAGATCCAAAGGAATTGCAATGCCACCTTACCTAAACGCGAAGTACTTGGTCTAAGGGTGGTTTCTGTGGAAATGTTTTCCTTTTGCTCAATTCCATCTGAGACCTCTACAGTTATACATGCTCAGACAATGGAACAGAGTCCTCTCAGACTTTGCTCGGAAGATAGTCCTAGACATCCTGTCGGGAGTTTCTCCGTCCGGGGGACTCTCTCAGGACATTCTGTCCCGAGGCTTATGTTTCTTGAGTCCATCCTGTGAGATATTGACTTCAAGTACCAGTCTTTCCAACTGGGGAACAGTTTGGAGTTCCTTAAGAGTCTCAGGAATCTGGACTCAGTCGGAGTCTGTCTTCCTTTTCATCTTAGAGTTGTGAGCTATGTTCTGATAGCTTGGCTCAAACTGAGTTGTTTTTTTCATATTTCTATCAGTTGACATATTTCTTTTTAAAGACACGATGAGTCCACGGATCATCATCCTTACTTGTGGGATATACACCTCCTGGTCAGCATGAGGAGGCAAAGAGCACCACAGCAGAGCTGTTAAATAGCTCCTCCCTTCTCTCCCACCCCAGTCATTCTCTTTGCCTACGTTAGTGATCGGAAGAGGTAAAGTGAGGTGTTGGTACAGATTCTTCAATCAAGAGTTTACAGGAGAGCTTTTGGTGGCTTTAAAGCAATGGGAACTGGTGAGACATAATTCTCACTGTGACTCCCATACATTTGTGCTGCTCTTATCCCGATGGCCTAAGCAAGTCTTACTCAGGCCTTATAATTTTCCACAGGGTCATAGGAGGGAGAGGACCTCTTAAACCTGTTGGGCTGTCCTGCTGTCGGACAGCATTGAGGTAAGTGCTGATTTTGTTATTCTGGGAAGGTTAAGACTCAGAGGAAAGTGGGCACTTTGCTTTTGCTACTATTTCATATAGGACTCAGTAATGGGGCTCCTTATGATGGGACTTAGGCTCTCTGTTTGGAGGGTATTTGGCTGACCGTTTAAAGTACAGCCACTGGGGCTGGGAGTGAAGCTTTTATTTCCCTATCGGTTTATTTGACTATACAAGTGGAAGCCGGTTGGGTTGTGTGTAACATAACGCCCACGATAAGCGGGGCTATGTTTTCACGCGCTGGATATTACGCTGCGCAGTCTTTAGTTTGTCTGGGACACAGAGCTGTTTCTCTTTGGCTGTGAGGACGTGTTTTACCGATCCAGGAAAAAGTCTGTCTTTCTTCACCGCTGGCACTCTGCAGTGGGACCGGTTGGCAGGTAGGTGCCTCAGCAGAGCTGCTGAGGTTTTTGAACTTATCAGTTTAGTAACTCTTAGTTGAGGATACGTGTTGCTTTCTTCCAAAAGAAAAAAAGAGAAATATTTTTCTGTTTAAACTTTAAAGGCACAGTATCGATTTTTTTTTTTTAGTCAAAATTGCTTAAGGTAATCTATCAATTTTGCCTTTCATTTTTTTTTTTTTGAACATTTTTCTCCATGCACTAAAAAACGTTTAGTTTAAACTTTTAAAGGAACACTAACAAAAAATAAATTAAAAAAAATTGTTTTTCTTTGTTTTTTGTTGTTTTCAAGAATATGGATACTGGTGTGCAAGCTGTTACTTGCTCCATGTGTTTGGATGCCAATGTGGAACCTCCTATTCTTTTTTGTCCTTCATGTATTGAGAGGGCGTTAAGTTATAGAGAATTTTTTTTTTCAAAAGCTGATGCTTCTCAAAAGTCTAATGATGAGAATCAGTCTATGCCGCAAACTTTAACGCCCGCGCAAGCAGTGCCCTGTACTTCTGCTCTAGCACCTGCTGGAGTTACTTTAAAAGACATAGCTGTGCTTATGTCTTCCACAATTTCTGCTTTTCCTATGCTACAAGGCAAGCGTAAGAGGAAAGACAACCATGTTACCAGTGAGGTTTCTGATGCCATGGTGGCAATCTCAGATGTACCCTCCCAGGAAACTGAGATGGAGGGTATGGTATAGAGGTTCTATCAGAAGGCGAAATTTCAGACTCAGGGAGTTAATTGCCTTTGACTGATTCAGAGGTTGTTGCTTTCAGATTTAAATTAGAACACCTCTGTCTGTTAATCAGGGAGGTTTTGGTTACCTTAGACGACTGATTCCACAGTAGTAGTTGCTCCTGCGAAATCGAGTAAATTGGACAAATATTTTGAAGTTCCTACTTATTCAGATGTTTTTTCAGTTCCTAAGCGAGCTTTGGAGATGGTTTCTAAGGAATGGGAGAGACCAGGTATACCCTTCTCTCCATCTCCTATTTTCAAAAAGATGTTTCCTATAGCTGACGCTATCAAGGAAACTTGGCAAACGGTTCCTAAGGTGGAAGGGGCATCTCCACCTTAGCCAAGCGAACTACTATTCCTATTGAAGATAGTTGTGCTTTTAAAGACCTCATGGACAAGAAGTTGGAAGTAAAACTTAAAAAGATTTATGTTCACCAGGGTCTGCTATTGCAGCTGGCTGCGTGCATTGCTATTGTCACTAGTGCAGCGGTTTATTGGTTTGATGCTCTGTCCGAGTCTCTTAAGACAGAAACTTCTTTAGAGGAGATTCAAGATAGGATTAAAGCTCTGAAGTTAGCCAATGCTTTTATTACGGATGCTTCTCTGCAAATTACTAAATTGGCAGCTAAGAGTTCAGGGTTCTCTATCCTAGCCCGCAGAGCCTTATGGTTAAAACCTTGGTCTGCGGACGTGTCATCCAAGTCTAAGCTTCTAGCAATTCCTTACAAGGGAAAGACCTTGTTTGGACCTGGCCTGAAGGAAATTCTCTGATATCACGGGAGGTAAGGGTCATCTCCTTCCTCAGGATAAGAGAAGTAAACAAAAAGGACAAAGTAATTTTTTTTTTTTTCCTTTCGAAATTTCAAGGGAAATTCTTTCTCTTCCTCCTCTAAGCAGGAAGGAAACTATTCACAATCTAAGTCTACTTGGAGACCCAGCCAGTCTTGGAACAAGGGCAAACAATCCAAGAAGCCTGCTGCTGAATCCAAAACAGCATTAAGGGCATGCCCCCGATCTGGGACCGGATCTGGTAGGGGGCAGACTTTTTTTCTTCGTTCAGGCTTGGGTGCTAGACGTTCTGGATCCCTGGGCTATAGAAATAGTGTTCCAGGGATACAAACTAGAGTTCCAAAATTTTCCTCCCCGAGGAAGATTTCTTCTTTCAAGATTATCTGTAAACCAGATAAAAAGAGAGGCGTTCTTACATTAGGACCTCTCCTCCCTGGGAGTGATTATTCCCGTTCCTGTACAGGGACACGGGCAGGGTTTTTATTCAAATCTGTTTCTAGTTCCCAAAAAGGAGGGAACTTTCAGACCTATGGAAACTATTCGTACCATTCTTCCATTGATCCAGGAGGGTCAATTTATGACAGTGGACTTAAAGGATGCATATCTACATGTTCCTATCCACAGAGATCACAAGTTCCTAAGGTTTGCCTTTCTGGACAAACACTTTCAGTTCGTGGCTCTTCCTTTTGGCCTGGCCACGGCACCCAGAATTTTCACAAAGGTTCTGGGGTCTCTGCTGGCGGTTCTAAGACCGCAGGGCATTGTGGTTGCGCCTTATCTGGACGATATTCTAATCCAGGCACCATCTTGTCAACGAGCAAGGTCCTATACTGACATTGTGCTATCCTTCCTGAGAACTCACGGTGGAAGGTAAATCGTGAAAAAAGTTCCTTACTACCGAAGACAAGGGTGACTTTCTTGGGAACTCTAATCGATTCTATATCTGAGGATTTTTCTAACAGAAGTCAGAAAATCAAAGATTCTAGATACCTGTCGAGCCCTTCAGTCCAATTCATGGCTGTCAGTGGCTCAGTGCATGGAAGCAATCGGACTGATGGTGGCGGCAATGGACATCATACCGTTTGCTCGGTTTCACCTCAGACCTCTGCAGTTAAACATGCTCAGGCAGTGGAATGGAGATTATGCAGATTTGTCTTCTCGAATAACCCTGGAACAGGAGACGAAGGACTCTCTTCAATGGTGGTTGTCTCTGGATCATCTATCCCAGGGGACATGCTTTCGCAGACCTTCCTGGGTGATTGTGACAACGGATGCCAACCTTTTAGGATGGGGAGCAGTCTGGGGCTCCCTAAAGGCTCAGGGGGTATGGACTCAGGCTTTGTCTCTTCTTCCTATAAACATCCTGGAACTAAGAGCGATCTTCAGTGCTCTTCTGGCCTGGCCTCAGTTGGCTTCGGCCCAGTTCATCAGATTTCAGTCGGACAACATAACGACAGTGGCTTACATCAATCATCAGGGAGGAACGAGGAGTTCCTTAGTGATGACCGAGGAAGCCAAGATAATCTGGTGGACGGAGGCCCATTCTTGCCATCTGTAAGCGATCCACATCCCAGGAGTGGACAACTGGGAGGCGGACTTTCTGAGCAGGCAGACTTTTTATCCGGGAGAGTAGGAACTCCATCCGGAATTATTCGCCAACCTGATTCTAAAATGGGGTCGGCCGGAATTAGTTGTCATGGCAACTCGTCAGAATGCCAAGCTCCTGAGATACGGGTCCAGGTCCAGGGATCCCCAGGCGGAACTGATAGATGCTCTGGCAGTTCCTTGGTCCTTCAGCCTAGCATATCTATTTCCCCCGTTTGCTCCTCTTCCTTGGGTCATTGCTCGAATCAAACAGGAAAAGGCATCCGTGATCCTCATTACTCCTGCATGGCCTCGCAGGATTTGGTATGCCGATCTGATGGACATGTCATCCCTGCCACCTTAGAAATTTCCTTTGAGGTTGGACCTTCTCATTCAAGGACCCTTCCTTCACCCAAATCTAGTTTCTCTGAAGCTGACTGCTTGGAGATTGAACGCTTAATCTTATCCAAGCAGGGTTTTTTTGATTCGGTCATAGAGACCTTAATACGCCTGAAACTAGAAGGATTTACCATAAGATATGGCGTAAATATCTCTATTTGTGTGAATCCAAGGGCTACTCATGGAGTAGAGTTAGGATTCCCAGAATTTTGTCTTTTGACCAAGATGGTTTGGAGAAGGGTTTATCGGCAAGTTCCTTGAAGGGTCAGATCTCTGCCTTATCTATTTTGTTACACAAACGTCTGGCAGATATCCCAGATGTTAAATCTTTTTGTCAGGCCTTGGTTAGGATCAGGCCTGTGTTCAAGCCAGTTACTCCTCCATGGAGTCTAAATTTAGTTCTTAAAGTTCTTCAAAGGGCTTTGTTTGAGCCTATGCATTCCTTAGATATTAAGTTGTTATCTTGGAAAGTTTTATTTCTTGTTGCCATTTCTTCAACTGGAAGAGTGTCTGAGCTTTGGGCGTTGCAATACAATTCGCCTTACCTTATTTTCCATTCGTATAAGGTAGTCTTACATACTAAACTAGGGTTCCTTCCAAAGGTTGTTTCAGACAGGAATATGAATCAGGAGATTGTTGTTCCTTCCTTGTGTCCTAATCCTCCTCCTCAGAAGGAATGTCTTCTGCACAATTTGGACGTAGTCCGTTCTTTAAAGTTTTACTTACAAGCAACTAAGGACTTTCGTCAGTCTTCTTCTGTTTGTAATTTTCTCTGGAAAACGTAAGGGTCAGAAAGCTACGGCTACCTCTTTCTTTTTGGTTGAAGAGTATCATCCGCTTTGCATATGAGACTGCTGGGCAGCAGCCTCCTGAAAGAGTTACGGCTCATTCCACTAGGTCTGTTGCTTCCTCATGGGCATTCAAAAATGAAGCTTCTGTAGAACAGATTTGCAAGGCTGCAACTTTGTCCTCTCTTCACACTTTTTCTAAATTTTACAAATTTGATACTTTTGCCTCGGCTGAGGCTGCTTTTGGGAGAAAGGTTTTTCAAGCAGTGGTGCCTTCCGTTTAGGTTCCCTGTCTTGTCCCTCCCTTATCATCCGTGTACTCTAGCTTTGGTGTTGTATCCCACAAGTAAGGATGATGATCCATGGACTCATCGTGTCTTTAAAAAGAAAAGAAAATTTATGCTTACCTGATAATTTTTTTTTCTTTTTAGACACGATGAGTCCACGGCCCGCCCTGTTCTCTTAAGACAGGTTGTTAATTTTTGTAAACTTCAGACACCTCTGCACCTTGGCTTTTCCTTTCTCTTCCTAACTTCGGTCGAATGACTGGAGTGGGAGGGAAGGGAGGAGCTATTTAACAGCTCTGCTGAGGTGCTCTTTGTCTCCTCCTGCTGACCAGGAGGTGTATATCCCACAAGTAAGGATGATGATTCATGTACTCAACGTGTCTAAAAAGAAACAAATTTATCAGGTAAGCATAAATTTTCTCTTTCAGCAACTGGGTTCTTCCATCTGGGAGAAACCAGATGTTCCTTGGCGATGGAGGTGTCTAGGATGCTTTGGTGGACGGAGTCTCGCATCTGTTTCATTTCTGCCTTTCACATCCCAGTCGTCTACTAGTAGGCAAATTATCTCAGCAGGCAGACGTTTCTCCCAGGGAAGTGAGCGTTTTTTCCGCAGGAGTTTTTTTTTTTTCTCATTGCTCCAGCTTGTCCTCGCAGACTTTGATTAGCGGACTTGGGGAAGATGTCCTCCCTTCCCCCATGGAAATTCCACTGAAGATGGACCTTCTACGTCGTGGTCTTTTTCTTCATCCGATTCTAAAATCTCTGAAGCTGACTCTGTGGAGTTTTAGTCTAGTCTTGTCTAGATGAGTTTTTTCTGATAAGGTTGTCACCTTGTTTCAGACTCGTAAGCCGATTAATTGCAGGATTTACCATAAAGTAGTCGCACATTCCTTTACTGGTGCGAGTCTCAGGTTTTCTCTAGGTGTAAGGTTAGAATCTCGATATACTGTCCTTACTTCCAAGAGAGTCTGGAGAAGGGTTTGTCTGTTAGTTTTCTGCCCTTTCTGTTTTGTTTCCTAATCATGTATCAGATTTACCAGAGGTTTTGTCTTTGATTCTGGCCTGTGTTTAATCCTGATGCTCTTCCGTGGCGTCCTTATCTTGTTAGTGGGGTTTTGCAGCAGGCTCTCTTTGAGCCTTATGCGTTATGTTGATATTTAAATCGCTTTTCTCCAACATAGGTGTGTCCGGTCCACGGCGTCATCCTTACTTGTGGGATATTCTCTTCCCCAACAGGAAATGGCAAAGAGCCCAGCAAAGCTGGTCACATGATCCCTCCTAGGCTCCGCCTACCCCAGTCATTCTCTTTGCCGTTGTACAGGCAACATCTCCACGGAGATGGCTTAGAGTTTTTTAGTGTTTAACTGTAGTTTTTTATTATTCAATCAAGAGTTTGTTATTTTGAAATAGTGCTGGTATGTACTATTTACTCAGAAACAGAAAAGAGATGAAGATTTCTGTTTGTATGAGGAAAATGATTTTAGCAACCGTAACTAAAATCCATGGCTGTTCCACACAGGACTGTTGAGAGCAATTAACTTCAGTTGGGGGAACAGTGTGCAGTCTCTTGCTGCTTGAGGTATGACACATTCTAACAAGACGATGTAATGCTGGAAGCTGTCATTTTCCCTATGGGATCCGGTAAGCCATGTTTATTACGATCGTAAATAAGGGCTTCACAAGGGCTTATTTAGACTGTAGACATTTCTGGGCTAAATCGATTCATTATTAACACATATTTAGCCTTGAGGAATCATTTTATCTGGGTATTTTGATATAATAATATCGGCAGGCACTGTATTAGACACCTTATTTCTTAGGGGCTTTCCCAAAGCATAAGCAGAGTCTCATTTTCGCGCCGGTGTGGCGCACTTGTTTTTGAGAGGCATGGCATGCAGTCGCATGTGAGAGGAGCTCTGATACTTAGAAAAGACTTTCTGAAGGCGTCATTGGTATCGTATTCCCCTTTGGGTTTGGTTGGGTCTCAGCAAAGCAGATACCAGGGACTGTAAAGGGGTTAAAGCTTAAAACGGCTCCGGTTCCGTTATTTTAAGGGTTAAAGCTTCCAAATTTGGTGTGCAATATTTTTAAGGCTTTAAGACACTGTGGTGAAAATTTGGTGAATTTTGAACAATTCCTTCATGTTTTTTCGCAATTGCAGTATTAAAGTGTGTTCAGTTTAAAATTTAAAGTGACAGTAACGGTTTTATTTTAAAACGTTTTTTGTACTTTCTTATCAAGTTTATGCCTGTTTAACATGTCTGAACTACCAGATAGACTGTGTTCTGAATGTGGGGAAGCCAGAATTCCTATTCATTTAAATAAATGTGATTTATGTGATAATGACAATGATGCCCAAGATGATTCCTCAAGTGAGGGGAGTAAGCATGGTACTGCATCATTCCCTCCTTCGTCTACACGAGTCTTGCCCACTCAGGAGGCCCCTAGTACATCTAGCGCGCCAATACTCCTTACTATGCAACAATTAACGGCTGTAATGGATAATTCTGTCAAAAACATTTTAGCCAAAATGAACCCTTGTCAGCGTAAGCGTGGCTGCTCTGTTTTAGTTACTGAAGAGCATGACGACGCTGATATTAATATCTCTGAAGGGCCCCTAACCCAATCTGAGGGGGCCAGGGAGGTTTTGTCTGAGGGAGAAATTACTGATTCAGGGAACATTTCTCATCAGGCTGAATCTGATGTGATTACATTTAAATTTAAGTTGGAACACCTCCGCATTTTGCTTAAGGAGGTATTATCCACTCTGGATGATTGTGAAAAGTTGGTCATCCCAGAGAAACTATGTAAAATGGACAAGTTCCTAGAGGTGCCGGGGCTCCCAGAAGCTTTTCCTATACCCAAGCGGGTGGCGGACATTGTTAATAAAGAATGGGAAAGGCCCGGTATTCCTTTCGTCCCTCCCCCCATATTTAAAAAATTGTTTCCTATGGTCGACCCCAGAAAAGACTTATGGCAGTCAGTCCCCAAGGTCGAGGGAGCGGTTTCTACTTTAAACAAACGCACCACTATACCCATAGAGGATAGTTGTGCTTTCAAAGATCCTATGGATAAAAAATTAGAAGGTTTGCTTAAAAAGATGTTTGTTCAGCAGGGTTACCTTCTACAACCCATTTCATGCATTGTCCCTGTCACTACAGCCGCATATTTCTGGTTTGATGAACTGATAAAGGTGCTCGATAGTGATTCTCCTCCTTATGAGGAGATTATGGACAGAATCAATGCTCTCAAATTGGCTAATTCTTTCACTCTAGACGCCACTTTGCAATTGGCTAGGTTAGCGGCTAAGAATTCTGGGTTTGCTATTGTGGCGCGCAGAGCGCTTTGGTTGAAATCTTGGTCGGCTGATGCGTCTTCCAAGAACAAGCTACTAAACATTCCTTTCAAGGGGAAAACGCTGTTTGGCCCTGACTTGAAAGAGATTATCTCTGATATCACTGGGGGTAAGGGCCACGCCCTTCCTCAGGATCGGCCTTTCAAGGCAAAAAATAGACCTAATTTTCGTCCCTTTCGTAAAAACGGACCAGCCCAAAGTGCTACGTCCTCTAAGCAAGAGGGTAATACTTCTCAAGCCAAGCCAGCTTGGAGACCAATGCAAGGCTGGAACAAGGGAAAGCAGGCCAAGAAACCTGCCACTGCTACCAAGACAGCATGAAATATTGGCCCCCGATCCGGGACCGGATCTGGTGGGGGGCAGACTCTCTCTCTTCGCTCAGGCTTGGGCAAGAGATGTTCTGGATCCTTGGGCGCTAGAAATAGTCTCCCAGGGTTATCTTCTGGAATTCAAGGGACTTCCCCCAAGGGGAAGGTTCCACAGGTCTCAGTTGTCTTCAGACCACATAAAAAGACAGGCGTTCTTACATTGTGTAGAAGACCTGTTAAAAATGGGAGTGATTCATCCTGTTCCATTAAGAGAACAAGGGATGGGGTTCTACTCCAATCTGTTCATAGTTCCCAAAAAAGAGGGAACGTTCAGACCAATCTTAGATCTCAAGATCTTAAACAAATTTCTCAAGGTCCCATCGTTCAAGATGGAAACCATTCGAACTATCCTTCCTTCCATCCAGGAAGGTCAATTCATGACCACGGTGGATTTAAAGGATGCGTATCTACATATTCCTATCCACAAGGAACATCATCGGTTCCTAAGGTTTGCATTCCTGGACAAACATTACCAGTTTGTGGCGCTTCCTTTCGGATTAGCCACTGCTCCAAGGATTTTCACAAAGGTACTAGGGTCCCTTCTAGCGGTGCTAAGACCAAGGGGCATTGCAGTAGTACCTTACCTGGACGACATTCTGATTCAAGCGTCGTCCCTCCCTCGAGCAAAGGCTCACACGGACATCGTCCTGGCCTTTCTCAGATCTCACGGCTGGAAAGTGAACGTGGAAAAGAGTTCACTATCCCCGTCAACAAGGGTTCCCTTCTTGGGAACAATTATAGACTCCTCAGAAATGAGGATTTTTCTAACAGAGGCCAGAAAAACAAAACTTCTGGACTCTTGTCGGATACTTCATTCCGTTCCTCTTCCTTCCGTAGCTCAGTGCATGGAAGTGATCGGGTTGATGGTAGCGGCAATGGACATAGTTCCTTTTGCGCGCATTCATCTAAGACCATTACAACTGTGCATGCTCAGTCAGTGGAATGGGGACTATACAGACTTGTCTCCAAAGATACAAGTAAATCAGAGGACCAGAGACTCACTCCGTTGGTGGCTGTCCCTGGACAACCTGTCACAAGGGATGACATTCCGCAGACCAGAGTGGGTCATTGTCACGACCGACGCCAGTCTGATGGGCTGGGGCGCGGTCTGGGGATCCCTGAAAGCTCAGGGTCTTTGGTCTCGGGAAGAATCTCTTCTACCGATAAATATTCTGGAACTGAGAGCGATATTCAATGCTCTCAAGGCTTGGCCTCAGCTAGCGAGGACCAAGTTCATACGGTTTCAATCAGACAACATGACGACTGTTGCGTACATCAACCATCAGGGGGGAACAAGGAGTTCCCTAGCGATGGAAGAAGTGACCAAGATTATTCTATGGGCGGAGTCTCACTCCTGCCACCTGTCTGCTATCCACATCCCGGGAGTGGAAAATTGGGAAGCGGATTTTCTGAGTCGTCAGACATTGCATCCGGGGGAGTGGGAACTCCATCCGGAAATCTTTGCCCAAGTCACTCAGCTGTGGGGCATTCCAGACATGGATCTAATGGCCTCTCGTCAGAACTTCAAAGTTCCCTCCTACGGGTCCAGATCCAGGGATCCCAAGGCGGCTCTAGTGGATGCACTAGTAGCACCTTGGACTTTCAAACTAGCTTATGTGTTCCCGCCGTTTCCTCTCATCCCCAGGCTGGTAGCCAGGATCAATCAGGAGAGGGCGTCGGTGATCTTGATAGCTCCTGCGTGGCCACGCAGGACTTGGTATGCAGATCTGGTGAATATGTCATCGGCTCCACCTTGGACGCTACCTTTGAGACGAGACCTTCTTGTTCAGGGTCCGTTCGAACATCCGAATCTGGTTTCACTCCAGCTGACTGCTTGGAGATTGAACGCTTGATTTTATCGAAGCGAGGTTTCTCAGATTCTGTTATCGATACTCTTGTTCAGGCCAGAAAGCCTGTAACTAGAAAGATTTACCACAAAATTTGGAAAAAATATATCTGTTGGTGTGAATCTAAAGGATTCCCTTGGGACAAGGTTAAGATTCCTAGGATTCTATCCTTCCTTCAAGAAGGATTGGAAAAAGGATTATCGGCAAGTTCCCTGAAAGGACAGATTTCTGCCTTGTCGGTGTTACTTCACAAAAAGCTGGCAGCTGTGCCAGATGTTCAAGCCTTTGTTCAGGCTCTGGTTAGAATCAAGCCTGTTTACAAACCTTTGACTCCTCCTTGGAGTCTCAATTTAGTTCTTTCAGTTCTTCAGGGGGTTCCGTTTGAACCCTTACATTCCGTTGATATTAAGTTATTATCTTGGAAAGTTTTGTTTTTAGTTGCAATTTCTTCTGCTAGAAGAGTTTCAGAATTATCTGCTCTGCAGTGTTCTCCTCCTTATCTGGTGTTCCATGCAGATAAGGTGGTTTTACGTACTAAACCTGGTTTTCTTCCAAAAGTTGTTTCTAACAAAAACATTAACCAGGAGATTATCGTACCTTCTCTGTGTCCGAAACCAGTTTCAAAGAAGGAACGTTTGTTGCACAATTTGGATGTTGTTCGCGCTCTAAAATTCTATTTAGATGCTACAAAGGATTTTAGACAAACATCTTCCTTGTTTGTTGTTTATTCAGGTAAAAGGAGAGGTCAAAAAGCAACTTCTACCTCTCTCTCTTTTTGGATTAAAAGCATCATCAGATTGGCTTACGAGACTGCCGGACGGCAGCCTCCCGAAAGAATCACAGCTCATTCCACTAGGGCTGTGGCTTCCACATGGGCCTTCAAGAACGAGGCTTCTGTTGATCAGATATGTAGGGCAGCGACTTGGTCTTCACTGCACACTTTTACCAAATTTTACAAGTTTGATACTTTTGCTTCTTCTGAGGCTATTTTTGGGAGAAAGGTTTTGCAAGCCGTGGTGCCTTCCATTTAGGTGACCTGATTTGCTCCCTCCCTTCATCCGTGTCCTAAAGCTTTGGTATTGGTTCCCACAAGTAAGGATGACGCCGTGGACCGGACACACCTATGTTGGAGAAAACAGAATTTATGTTTACCTGATAAATTTCTTTCTCCAACGGTGTGTCCGGTCCACGGCCCGCCCTGGTTTTTTAATCAGGTCTGATAATTTATTTTCTTTAACTACAGTCACCACGGTACCATATGGTTTCTCCTATGCAAATATTCCTCCTTAACGTCGGTCGAATGACTGGGGTAGGCGGAGCCTAGGAGGGATCATGTGACCAGCTTTGCTGGGCTCTTTGCCATTTCCTGTTGGGGAAGAGAATATCCCACAAGTAAGGATGACGCCGTGGACCGGACACACCGTTGGAGAAAGAAATTTATCAGGTAAACATAAATTCTGTTTTTCTTCTGCTCGTAGAGTCTCGGAACCTTCGGCTCTACAGTGTGTTACTCATCTTTTTTAAAAGGAAGGTGGTCCTCGTACCAATTTGGAATTTCTTATAAGGTGGTTTCGGACCACGTCCTCTTCCTTCTACTTTTGGTTGAGGAGTGGTTTTCGGTTAACCTTTGCGTTAGCTGGTCGACAACCCCTTGGGAGGATTTTGGTTCTTTCAATCAGGGCTGTCTCTTCTTTCTGGGTCTTTAAAGAAGAGGCTTCTTGGAGTAAATTTGCAAAGCGGCAACTTGGGAGAATGGTTCTTCAAGTGGTGGTGCTCTCAGTTTAGGTTCCGTCTGACTTGTTTCTCCCTCCCTTCCTTCCATTCTGTGTCCTCTACCTTGGGTATTGGTTTCCACTGGTAATTAGAATGGATTTGTGGACTCTCCATGCCATTGGAAAGAAAACATTTATGCTTTCCTGATAAATTGTCTTTCCTAGCATGGAAAGTCCACAACCCGCCCTTGTTTACTTTTAAGACGGCTTTCTAATTTATTTTTTCGAAACTTCATGCACCTCTATACTCTTGGTGTCCTCTTCTCTTTCCGTATTTCCTCGGCTGAATGACTGGGATTATGGGAAGTGGGAGGGATACTTAAAGCTTTGCTGGGGTGTTCTTTGCCTCCTCCTGGTGACTAGGAGTTGAATTCCCACTAGTAATTAAAATGGTTTTGTGGACTCTCCATGCCAGGAAAGAAAATAATTTATCAGGTAAGCATACATTTTTTGTTTTTTAAAAATATTTAGGGTTTCCTGGTATAGCAAGACAACAGAATGTATCTTGATTATTTTTGTTGTCCTTTTAGAAACGGGATAAAGATACAGTGCACATTGATTATTTATATTGCCTAATTTTTCTGTAATTTACCATGGCATGGTTGATGCAGTTTGCCTACATGTAGGGTAGTTTCAGAGTTAGATTTGTTCATTGCGTCTGACTGGCGATGGCAATAAAGACCAGGAGCACATATCCCATCAGGCTGTTAAAGTTTTCAAATATGGAAGCTATAAATGCTTTAAATATTTGTATACATACATTTGACAGTTTAGTGCTCAGTTGCTGATTTTGTAGTATAATAAATAAAATCTTTGACTTTATTCTCCTTTTAACTTTGTTGGTTTGTGCTGATATTGACTTCTGTATATAACTGTACTGACACAGAGACTGTTGATGGTAGAGAAGACAAATCTTCTGCTCCTGATTCCTCTGTCAAGCCTTCTACCCAAGTCATGGCTGCCAGCATGTCTGCTTTTGATCCTTTGAAAAACCCAGATGAAATCAACAAAAATGTCATGTCTGCCTTTGGATTATCTGAGGACCAGGTTACTGGTAAGTTTGCGTGTGTGTGTGTTTTTTCTTTCTTTCTCAATAAGCCATTTTAGAAGCATATATATCATGAACAGTAATTTAAAACGTTTCCTGTGATTAGGAGACGGGGACTTGAACTATTGAAATTTAGTGCAGCAGTAAAATGCTGTATATAGGTACACGGCACGTTTTTATGTTCTAACGACAATGCATAGAGTATTTTTGGTCCATCATAGACATGTTAATTTAAAGGGGCAGTAAACACCTTGTAATTACAAGTCATTTTTGTTGTCTTGCTGTAGAATAACATGCTGCAATTGTTTTTCAATTGTAAAACAAAACTCAACGCACTTCATGCCTTATTTGGCTTAGCCAATCTTGGGTTGTCTGCAGACAAGACTAGCCACTGTCATATTGTTTGTATAAAGTACATTGTTTGGCAATTATCAGCTTAAGACAATTAGGGAAACATATCTAGCAGTGTTAGCCTAGCAAATGCTGATTGCTTTAAGAACTCAGTTTAGAAAATTATAGAATCTTTAACTTTAAGAGCTAAACTATGTGAAAAGGGGTAAAATGAACTATACGTATATTGCAAAGGTGTTATATAATGCATAACTAAATATTTCTGTATTAAAATCTGAAGGTGTTTAATGTCCATATAACACATGAGCCCTCAACTAGAGATTTTTGTGCTTAAACTATTTACAAAAAGTTTTAATTCTCTTATTACTGTTATAATTTTCAAAATTCTGCATGACTTATTTTAAATTCAGAGGGTTTTATTAGCATTAAAGGGACATAAAACTGTAACATACTCGATGGAATGATGCATTCAAAGCAAAGATTAGGCTGAGAATAATAATATTCAGGTGTTGTTTTTATTTTGTTTAAATATTAAAAAAATAAGTCTGTTTGTCTTAATAAAACAATGGGTACCACCATATTGTAACATAGGTTCCCTTCTCTGCTGAGGCCAATTTGTGATATAAATCTGCCACTAGAGTTTAAAACCAATGACTGTGTGAACTTATAGCAGTGTTAAAGGGACATTAAACACTTTGAGATGGTTATCTAAAACAATAAATTATATATATATATATATATATATATATATATATATATATATATATATATATATATATATATATATATATATATATATATATATATATATATATATATATATACCTCTACAATGTATTTCTTTCATGTAATTAGCAAGAGTCCATGAGCTAGTGACGTATGGGATATACATTCCTACCAGGAGGGGCAAAGTTTCTCAAACCTCAAAATGCCTATAAATACACCCCTCACCACACCCACCATTCAGTTTTACAAACTTTGCCTCCCATGGAGGTGGTGAAGTAAGTTTGTTCTAGATTCTACGTTGATATGCGCTTCGCAGCAGGCTGAAGCCCGGTTTTCCTCTGAGTGCAGTGAATGTCAGAGGGATGTGAAGAGAGTATTGCCTATTTGAATACCATGGTCTTCCTCTAGGGGATCTATTTAATAGGTTCTCTGTTATCGGTCGTAGAGATTTCTTCTCCTACCTCCCTTTTCAGATCGACGATATACTCTTATATACCATTACCTCTACTGATTCTCGTTTCAGTACTGGTTTGGCTATCTACTATATGTAGATGAGTGTCTTAGGGTAAGTAAGTCTTATTTCTTTTCATGACACTCAAAGCCATGGTTGGGCACTTTATATGTAAAGTTCTAAATATATGTGTTTAAACTTAGATTTGCCATGATTCAGGATAATCAGTATTCCTTCTTCAGACTGCCAGTTTATTTTTTTTGGGAAAATGCATATAAATTTTATTTTTTCCTACCTTAAAATTTTCAATTGACTTTTTTTCTAAATTGCGGGCTGTTAGGCTCCCCGGTGCAGAAAATGCTTCTATTTACTGCGTCATTCTTGGCGCGAGACTTTTTGCGCAAAATTTTTTTTCACGTAATTACGTCATTTTTTACGTATGTGTATTGCGGATGTTTTTTTGGCGCCAAAAAATATGGGCGTCATACTTGCCGCCAGTTTTTTTCACATTATTTCAGTCTCACTTTTTCGTTGCTTCTGGTTTTTTAGATGCTTGTTTCATTTTGCATTTTTTCCCATTCCTGAAACTGCCATTTAAGGAATTTGATAATTTTGCTTTATATGTTGTTTTTTCTTTTACATATTGCAAGATGTCACTACCTGACCCTGGATCAGAATCTACTTCTGGAAAAGCGCTGCCTGATGTCGGTTCTACCAAAGCTAAGTGCATTTGTTGTAAACTTTTGGTAACTGTTCCTCCGGCTGTAGTTTGTGTTAGTTGTCATGATAAGCTATCAAACGCAGATAGCATTTCCATTAGTAATAATCCATTACCTGTTGTTCCTTCAACATCTAATGTTCAGGATGTTCCTGTTAATGTTAAAGAATTTGTTTCTAATTCTATTCGGAAGGCTCTGTCTGTTATTCCTCCTTCTAGTAAACGTAAGAGGTCTTTTAAAACTTCACATATTTCAGATGAATTTTTAAATGACCGCCATCATTCTTACTTATCTATTTCTGATGAGGATCTATCTGGTTCAGAAGATTCTACCTCAGATATTGACACTGATAAATCTTCATATTTGTTTAAGATGGAGTTTATTCGTTCTTTACTTAAAGAAGTGTTGATTGCATTAGATATGGAGGAGTCTAGTCCTCTTGATAGTAAAACTACTAAGCGTTTAAATTCAGTTTTTAAACCTCATGTAGTTATTCCAGAAGTTTTTCCAGTTTCTGATGCTATTTCAGAAGTAATTTCTAGGGAATGGAATAGTCTGGGTACTTCATTTACTCCTTCTCCAAGGTTTAAGAAATTGTACCTTTTGCCATCTGATAGATTAGAGTTTTGGGAGAAAATCCCCAAAGTTGATGGGGCTATCTCTACTCTTGCTAAACGTACTACTATTCCTACGGCAGATAGTACTTTGTTTAAAGATCCTTTAGATAGGAAGCTTGAATCCTTTCTAAGGAAGGCTTATTTATGTTCAGGTAATCTTCTTAGACCTGCTATTTCTTTGGCTGATGTTGCTGCGGCTTCAACTTTCTGGTTCGAGGCTTTAGCGCAACAAGTGTCAGACCATAATGCTTATAACATTGTTAAACTCCTTCAACATGCTAATAACTTTATTTGTGATGCCATTTTCGAAATCAGTAGAATTGATGTCAGGTATATGTCTTTAGCTATTTTAGCCAGAAGAGCTTTATGGCTTAAGTCTTGGAATGCAGATATGACTTCTAAGTCAACTTTAGTTTCTCTTTCTTTCCAAGGTAATAAATTATTTGGTTCTCAGTTAGACTCAATAATTTCAACTGTTACTGGGGGGAAGGGAGCCTTTTTACCTCAGGATAAAAAAATCTAAAGGTAAATATAGGACTGCTAATCGTTTTCGTTCCTTTCATCAGAATAAGGAACAAAAGCCTGACCCTTCCTCTAAAGGAACAGTTTCCGTTTGGAAACCTTCTCCAGTTTGGAATAAATCCAAGCCTTTTAGAAAGTCAAAACCAGCTCCCAAATCCGCATGAAGGTGCGGCCCTCATTCCAGCACAGCTGGTAGGGGGCAGGTTACGATTTTTCAAAGATGTTTGGATCAATTGGATTCAAAGTCTTTGGATTCAGAACATTGTTTCACAAGGGTACAGAATAGTTTTCAAGGTAAGACCGCCTGTGAGAAGATTCTTTCTTTCACGCATTCCAGTAAATCCAGTAAAGGCTCAAGCATTTCTGAAATGTGTTTCAGATCTGGAGTCAGCTGAGGTAATTGTGCCAGTTCCAGTTCTGGAACAGGGCCTGGGGTTTTATTCAAATCTGTTCATTGTTCCAAAGAAAGAGAATTCTTTCAGACCAGTTCTGGATCTAAAAATATTGAATTGTTATGTAAGGATACCAACATTCAAGATGGTGACTATGTCCACAATAGACTTACAGGATGGATATCTTCATATTCCAATTCATCCGGACCATTATCAGTTCCTGCGATTCTCTTTTCTAGACAAGCATTACCAGTTTGTTGCTCTTCCTTTTGGCCTAGCAACAGCTCCCAGGATCTTTTCGAAGGTTCTCGGTGCCCTTCTTTCTGTAATCAGGGAGCAGGGTATTGCGGTATTTCCTTATTTGGACGATATCTTGGTACTTGCTCAGTCTTTACATTCTGCAGAATTTCACACAAATCAACTTGTGTTGTTTCTTCAAAGACATGGTTGGAGGATCAATTTTCCAAAGAGTTCCTTGATTCCTCAGACAAGGGTAACCTTTTTGGATTTCCAAATAGATTCAGTGTCCATGACTTTGTCTCTAACAGAAAAGAAACGTCTGAAATTGGTTTCAGCTTGTCGAAACCTTTAGTCTCAATCTTTCCCTTCGGTAGCTTTGTGCATGGAAATTTTAGGTCTCATGACTGCTGCATCGGACGCGATCCCTTTTGCTCGTTTTCACATGAGACCTCTCCACCTTTGTATGCTGAACCAATGGTGCAGGGATTATACAAAGATATCACAATATCCTTAAATCCCAATGTTTGATCTTCTCTGACTTGGTGGTTGGATCACCATCGTTTAGTTCAAGGGGCCTCTTTTGTTCGTCCAACCTGGACTGTGATCTCTACAGATGCGAGTCTTTCAGGTTGGGGAGCTGTATGGGGATCTCTGACAGCGCAGGGGGTTTGGGAATCTCAGGAGGCGAGATTACCAATCAACATTTTGGAACTCCGTGCGATTTTCAGAGCTCTTCAGTTCTGGCCTCTTCTGAAGAGAGAATCGTTTATTTGTTTTCAGACAGACAATGTAACAACCGTGGCATATGTCAATCATCAAGGGGGGGGACTCACAGTCCTCAGGCTATGAAAGAAGTATCTCGGATACTTGTATGGGCGGAATCCAGCTCCTGTCTAATCTCTGCGGTTCACATCCCAGGTATAGACAATTGGAAAGCGGATTGTCTCAGTCATCAGACGTTACATCCGGGCGAATGGTCTCTTCACCCAGAGGTATTTCTTCAGATTGTTCAAATCTGGTGGCTTCCAGAAATAGATCTAATGGCCTCTCATCTAAACAAGAAATTTCCCAGGTATCTGTCCAGATCCAGGGATCCTCAGGCGGAAGCGGTGGACGCGTTGTCACTTCCTTGGAATTATCAACCTGCTTATATCTTTCCGCCTCTAGTTCTTCTTCCAAAAGTGATTTCCAAAATCCTAATGGAGCGTTCGTTTGTACTGCTGGTGGCTCCAGCATGGCCACACAGGTTTTGGTATGCGGATCTCGTTTGGATGGCAAGTTGCCAACCTTGGACACTTCCATTAAGGCCAGACCTTCTGTCTCAAGGCCCTTTTTTCCATCAGGATCTCAAATCATTAAATTTGAAGGCATGGAGATTGAACGCTTAATACTTAGTCATAGAGGTTTCTCTGATTCAGTGGTTAATACTATGTTACAGGCTCGTAAATCTGTGTCTAGAAAGATCTATTACCGAGTCTGGAAGACTTACATTTCTTGGTGTTCTTCACATAAATTCTCTTGGCATTCCTTTTAGAATTCCTAGAATTTTACAATTTCTTCAAGATGATTTGGATAAGGGTTTGTCTGCAAGTTCCTTGAAAGGACAAATCTCTGCTCTTTCGGTTCTTTTTAACAGAAAGATTGCTAATCATCCTGATATTCATTGTTTTGTACAGGCTTTGGTTGGTATCAAGCGTGTCATTAAGTCATTCCTCCTTGGAGTCTTAATTTGGTTCTGAGGACTTTACAGGCTCCACCGTTTGAACCTATGCATTCTCTGGACATTAAATTACTTTCCTGGAAAGTTTTGTTTCTTTTGGCCATCTCGTCTGCTAGAAGAGCTTCCGAGTTATCTGTTCTTTCTTGTGAATCTCCTTTTCTGATTTTTTCATCGGGATAAGGCGGTGTTGCGGACTTCATTTAATTTTTTACCTAAAGTTGTGAATTCTAACAACATTAGTAGAGAAATTGTTGTCCCTTCATTGTGTCCTAATCCTAAGAATTCTCTGGAGAGATCTTTACATTCTTTGGATGTAGTAAGAGCTTTGAAATATTATGTTGAAGCTACTAAAGATTTCAGAAAGACTTCTAGTCTATTTGTTATCTTTTCTGGTTCTAGGAAAGGTCAGAAGGCTTCTGCCATTTCTTTGGCGTCTTGGTTAAAGTCTTTGATTCATCATGCTTATGTAGAGTCGGGTAAATCCCCGCCTCAAAGGATTACGGCTCATTCTACTAGGTCAGTTTCTACTTCCTGGGCTTTTAGGAATGAAGCTTCTGTTGATCAGATTTGCAAAGCAGCAACTTGGTCTTCTTTGCATACTTTTACTAAATTCTACCATTTTGATGTTTTCTCTTCTGAAGCAGTTTTTGGTAGAAAAGTACTTCAGGCAGCTGTTTCAGTTTGATTCTTCTGCTTAAAATTTCAGTTTTTTTCATTATAAGATTAAAACTTTTTGATTTGGGTTGTGGATTATTTATTCAGTGGAATTGGCTGTCTTTATTTTATCCCTCCCTCGCTAGTGACTCTTGCGTGGAAGTTCCACATCTTGGGTATCTGCTATCCCATACGTCACTAGCTCATGGACTCTTGCTAATTACATGAAAGAAAACATAATTTATGTAAGAACTTACCTGATAAATTAATTTCTTTCATATTAGCAAGAGTCCATGAGGCCCACCCTTTTTGTGGTGGTTATGTTTTTTTTTTATAAAGCACAATTATTCCAATTCCTTATTTTTGATGCTTTCGCTCCTTTCTTATCACCCCACTTCTTGGCTATTCGTTAAACTGAATTGTGGGTGTGGTGAGGGGTGTATTTATAGGCATTTTTAGGTTTGGGAAACTTTGCCCCTCCTGGTAGGAATGTATATCCCATACGTCACTAGCTCATGGACTCTTGCTAATATGAAAGAAATTAATTTATCAGGTAAATTCTTACATAAATTATGTTTTTCATTATCCCCCCCCTCTTTTCCTGTAATTACAATAAGAAATTGTGATCATTTCAGCTGCTGTTACACTGTTATATCTCATTCATTGGCTGCACACTCTAGTGACCTATTTTATAACTGATAATTGGCCACAGCAGAGAAAGTAACCTAAGTTTAAAACATGGCAGCTCCCATTGTTTTATAGACATTACAACTTCACACTTATTTTGTCACTATTTAAACAACTAATGAAACTTTAAAAAATACATCTACATGTTGTTGTTCACTGACTAATCCTTTTTTTTTTCTTTGAATGTATCTAGCATTTATTTAGTGGTTAATGTCCCTTTAAGTCTGGCGTCTGCACGTCTGCTTTTTAACAGGAATTTGAAATGCTTTAATTTTAAGAATTAAATTACAGTAAAAGAGGGCAAACTAAATAATGAGAATATAATACAAATTTTCCCACAAACACATAATTAAACATTTTATATCATAATATCAAAGTGTTTAATGATACTTTTAAAAAATGTGTTGGGCTCTAGTGTAAATAATTTGCATACAAAGAGAGAAGCGCTCTACCAGGAACGAACAACAGCTCAGTGGCTTGTTCTATGGCGATTTACCACCCGGAGGCAGCCTCTTTTAGACCAGTGTGCTTTTCACAGAAGAAAACTTTCCTGAAGTATATCAGTCTGATCCCGCCAAGTAAGGTCAGTCCAGCCCCGAAATACCAGGCAATTCTCCTCTGAACAAGGAACATGACAACCCCAGACGATCGTTTCGGCCTCCTATGGGCCTCGTCAGTGAGGTGCAGCCACATTCCTCTAAGCACACTGGGCAAGGAGTCCACGTCTGGTTTCCCCCATCACCCATAGGGAGACTTCCCCAGGGTCATAATAATTTGCATACAAAGAGAGAAGCGCTCTACCAGGAACGAACAACAGCTCAGTGGCTTGTTCTATGGCGATTTACCACCCGGAGGCAGCCTCTTTTAGACCAGTGTGCTTTTCACAGAAGAAAACTTTCCTGAAGTATATCAGTCTGATCCCGCCAAGTAAGGTCAGTCCAGCCCCGAAATACCAGGCAATTCTCCTCTGAACAAGGAACATGACAACCCCAGACGATCGTTTCGGCCTCCTATGGGCCTCGTCAGTGAGGTGCAGCCACATTCCTCTAAGCACACTGGGCAAGGAGTCCACGTCTGGTTTCCCCCATCACCCATAGGGAGACTTCCCCAGGGTCATAATAATTTGCATACAAAGAGAGAAGCGCTCTACCAGGAACGAACAACAGCTCAGTGGCTTGTTCTATGGCGATTTACCACCCGGAGGCAGCCTCTTTTAGACCAGTGTGCTTTTCACAGAAGAAAACTTTCCTGAAGTATATCAGTCTGATCCCGCCAAGTAAGGTCAGTCCAGCCCCGTTCTTGGGTGGTAACTAGCCATACAGCAAGCTATTATGCTATTGTTCGTTCCCAGGTTGAGCGCTTCTCTTTTTATTTATGCAAATTATGACATTTTGGGAAGTCTCCCTAAGTGTGATGCGGGAATCCAGACGTGGACCCGTTGCTCAGTGTGCCTAGAGGGATATGGCTGCACCTCACTGACGAGGCCCACAATAGGCCGAAACGTACGTCTGGGGTTTTGCTGTTTCTCTCGTTCAGAGAGGGATTGCCTGGTATTTCGGGGCTGGACTGTACTGTGAAGTCAGGATCAGACTGATATGCTTCAGGAAAGTTCTTCTCTGTGAAAGGCACATGTTGAGCAAAAAGAGGCTGCTTCTTGGGTGGTAACTAGCCATAGAGCAAGCTATTATGCTATTGTTCGTTCCCAGGTTGAGCGCTTCTCTCTTTTTATTTATGCAAATTATCACATTTTGGGAAGTCTCCCTAAGTGTGATGCGGGAATCCAGACGTGGACCCGTTGCTCAGTGTGCCTAGAGGGATATGGCTGCACCTCACTGACGAGGCCCACAATAGGCCGAAACGTACGTCTGGGGTTTTGCTGTTTCTCTCGTTCAGAGAGGGATTGCCTGGTATTTCGGGGCTGGACTGTACTGTGAAGTCAGGATCAGACTGATATGCTTCAGGAAAGTTCTTCTCTGTGAAAGGCACATGTTAAGCAAAAAGAGGCTGCTTCTTGGGTGGTAACTAGCCATAGAGCAAGCTATTATGCTATTGTTCGTTCCCAGGTTGAGCGCTTCTCTCTTTTTATCTAGTGTAAATAAGTTCACCTTTTTTATGCCATATGTAACAACTTGACATTTTTTCTTTAATTATGTTATTTAGGGCTTTCTGTGTGACGAGTTCAGTACCCGCCCCAAAACTTTACATCTCAAATATCGTAAAATGTAATTTATACAATACACAGAGAGGGGCACAAATTCAGATTTATTGAAGGCACCAGTGGTTAAGAAAGCTTTAGTATCCACTTAACAACATGCAGCTCATCTAAGGAACCCCAAAGGAGCCATATTTTGGTCCTTCCCAGTCACACATAAGAATAGAAGGAAACACATTTAGAGTAGCATTGTAGTAAATAACACACCTACAAAAAGAACCATATTTACATATGGCAAAACTGCTGCACACATTAAAAAAGATTGAATCATAAAACAGCACTACATTGTTCAGCAAAATCTTGCCTCCTTGATGTTTGATATGTCATCTGGTCTTACACCAAATCTATTTTAAGGGCCGGACATATTTAAGCAAACTCTTTGCTAGCTTTCTAATGATAGCCAGATAACAAAAAGACCAGTGTCTAGAAAGAAATATTTAAAAATACTAAAAAAAAAAATCCACCTCAGATAAGCTGCTATATTCTCCACTTAGTCATTTAAATGTATGTTTTCTTCATAAATGGAGAGTCCACAGCTGCATTCATTACTTTTGGGAAATAAGAACCTGGCCACCAGGAAAAGGCAAAGACACCCCAGCCAATGGCTTAAATACTCCTCCCGCTTCCCTCATCCCCCAGTCATTCTTTGCCTTTTGTCCCAGGAGGTTGGCAGAGAAGTGTCAGATGCTGATTTTTGTCTTTTATGGAGGATAGTACTCTTCGACATGCGACGAGAGTTTTAAGTAATCTGGTCAGTCTCTCAGTGAGGGCTTGGATGAAAGTTAGAGTCTGGAGATGCAGGGAGAGTCTTTCTGCGAAACCATCCTGACTCATATTAACTCCATAAGCAATCGGCGTTGACTAACTTCGCTTCGCTGCCTGCTTTCTTCTCCCAAGTCCATGGCGGACGATGCTACTATCCGTCACACTTGAAGGGCCGTGTTCCTGTTCCACGGCTTAGATTCTGGTAAGATTGTTTAAGTTTACTTCTTTTTGAATGTACTGTAACTCATTTGTTCCTGTGAACTTACATGAAAAATACAGGGTCTCAGTGGGACTCCTTTAGTATCTTGGAGTCGAGGGTATGTGTAGTGTTAACTGGGCTCATGGCTTTGGAACATAACAGCCTTTGGAAGTAACGCAACCTTTGGTTGGGCGCGCTTATTTTGGACTGTACTGTTTACCTTGTGACCAGCATTCCATTTCCGCATTCCTGACTGTGTGGCGACTGAGAAATCTAGTCCGCTGGTGTCTGGTTTATAGGAGGTGGTGAGTGCCCCAGCCATGGTGGGTGTCAGGTGTTGTTTAAATTGTTTTCTATTGTCCATCTTTTGGTATCCTTTATCCAGCTATGGAGGATTCTGATGTTGAGATTGTTCAACTTTCTGATTCAGATTCTTCGTCCTATGAAGAATGCAAATTGGCCCCGTTGACTCAGGTCACTCAGTTCTGTTCTGTAGGCTGTTCTAGAGCGTCTTGCTCATTGGGCTCGGGAATTCAAGGTACTGCTGAGCCATCCGCCTCTGTAGGCCCTGTCCTCCAAGAGGCGAGTTCCCTGTTGCTCCCTACTACTACACATGCGGGTAACCCAGGTTAGGTTTATCTCTCCTCGGAGGGTGAATTTTTTCCCCCCGGAGGTGGTAGCACATTTTCACTTTCACATACTTTTGGCGATTGCTCGTCTACAAGGTCCAGATGTTTATTTGCGATTGTGCTTGTGCCCTATTGTCCCGGGTCTCCCGGGCCATGGGAGGGCTTGTGCAGTTCCCTGCGAGTGTAACTGTTCCTTAGTGTTGTGCCTTTCGTTACAGACTGGCTCGCCTTCGTGTTCTACTTACACATTTTTGAATTGTTAGGGGAGCCTATCCTTAACGGCTATGGAACTCCTCAGTCTTCTACTTCGAATGGCTCACCTTATTAGACATGAGGGAATGACATAATCTCCTTTTAGTCTTGTTGCCGAGATCCTTCCTAGTTTTGTTGAAGAACAGGGTTTCCGTTAGGCTAGTCATGCAGGTATTTCTGTTCTTCTTAGGTGTTAACCTTCGGGTTGCCTCTCATTTAATTTCCTCTTAAGGACATGACGAGTCCACGGATCATCTTCATTACTTATGGGATATTCTCCTCCTGCCAGCAGGAGGCGGCAAAGAGCACCTACAGCAAAGCTGTTAAATAGTCCCTCCCTTCCCCTCCAACCCAGTCATTCTCTTTGCCTGCGTTAGTAATAGGAGATGGCAAAGGGAGGTGTTAGAGAAAGATTCTTCAATCAATAGTTTTTTGTTTTTTTTAAGTAGTGCCAGATCGTACTACTTTTCTCTGGGGTGTAGCCTAGACCTAATCAGTCTCTACAGTAGGGCTTTTTGGTGGCTTTAAAGCGCTTCCTCATTCTGACTGCTACCCGGGCTGAGAAGTCGCATGGAGTTTCTGCTGCCGCATGGCCTCTATTTATAAAATATTTGGTCAGGCGGTGGTAGTGCTCCCGGCAAGAGGTGTGTTCAGTTTTTTTCCTCCGGTCCTCTGATATCATCCGGTTGGTCCTGGGAGGTTGATCGCTTGTTTGGTGGCAGGTAGGCACCTCAGCAGGCTGCTGACGTGTAGATGTGTCTGGAAAAGCACTAACTTTGTATTTTTTTCTATATTATAAAAACGGCAGTAAAAACTTTTGGGTTTAAAATTTAAATGCACGGTCTGTTAATTTTTTCGATCTCAAAACTTGTTGGGGATTTACCCTTGCTGGCTATCCCTTGGTTCTGTTTTAAAGTCACAGTTGCATATATTTTTGGGGATAAAAAAAAAAAGGTTTTATTTTATGTGAGAGATGGGACCCAACCAGTCATGGATCAAGGGAAAGCAACCCAGCATGAAGGGTTTGCCCCCGATCCAGGGCAGGATCTGGTCGGGGGCAGACTGTCTTTTTTCGTTCATGCATGGGTAAGAGATGTTCAGGACCCCTGGACTATAGAGATTGTGTCCAGGGGATACAGGCTGGAGTTCAAAGCCTTTCCTTCTCGGGGAAGGTTTCTCCTTTAAAGGTTATCTGCAAACCAGATAAAAAGAGAGGCGTTCTTATGTTGTGTAAGAGACCTCTCCTCCATAGGAGTGATTGTTCCAGTTCCTACTCAGGAACAAGGAGAAGGTTTTTATTCCAGTCTGTTCGTGGTTCCCAAAAAGGAGGGAACTTTCAGGCCGATCTTAGACCTCAAGAGTCTAAACAAATTTCTCAGAATCCCATCATTCAAGATGGAGACTATTCGCGCTATTCTGCCATTGATCCAGGAGGGTCAATTCATGACGACGGTGGACTTAAAGGATGCATATCTTCATGTTCCTATCCACAAGGAACATCACAAGTTCCTAAGATTTGCATTTCTGGACAAACATTTCCAGTTTGTGGCTCTTCCTTTTGGGTTGGCCACAGCACCCAGAATTTTCACAAAGGTTCTGGGGTCTCTTTTGGCGGTCCTAAGACCACGGGGCATTGCAGTAGCGCCTTACCTGGACGATATTCTAATTCAGGTGCCGTCTTGCCATCAAGCAAAGTCTCAAACCAACATTGTCTTAGCCTTCCTGAGATCTCACTGGTAGAAGGTGAATTTAGAAAAGAGTTCTCTAGTCCCAAAGACAAGGGTTACCTTTTTGGGAACTTTAATAGATTCTGTTCAAATGAGGATTTTTCTGACAGAAGTCAGGAAATTAAAGATTATAGATACCTGTCGAGTACTCCAAACCACTCTGAATCCATCTGTGGCCCAGTGTATGGAGGTAATCGGATTGATGGTAGCGGCGATGGACATCGTCCCATTTGCTCGGTTCCATCTCGGACCTCTGCAGCTGAACATGCTCAGACAGTGGAATGGAGATTATGCAGACTTGTCTCCTCTAATAGTCATGGAGAAGGAGACAAGAGACTCTCTTCAATGGTGGTTGTCTCTGGATCATCTTTCTCAGGGAACCTGGTTTCACAGACCTTCCTGGGTAATTGTGACAACAGACGCCAGTCTTTTAGGATGGGGAGCCGTCTGGGGTTTTCTGAAGACTCGGAGTGTGGACCCGGGCGGAGTCTCTTCTTCCGATCAATATTCTGGAACTGAGAGCGATTTTCAATGCGCTTCTGGCCTGGCCTCAGTTGGCC
This sequence comes from Bombina bombina, assembly GCF_027579735.1. Classification (NCBI taxonomy): domain Eukaryota; kingdom Metazoa; phylum Chordata; class Amphibia; order Anura; family Bombinatoridae; genus Bombina; species Bombina bombina. The sequence goes on along the minus strand of NC_069501.1, from coordinate 738,954,782 downwards.
TCGGCCCGGTTCATCGCATTTCAGTCGGAGAACATAACGACTGTTGCCTACATCAATCATCAGGGAGGAACGAGGAGTTCCTTGTCGATGCCAGAAGTATCCAAGATCATTCGGTGGGCGGAGAGCCGCTCTTGTCATCTGTCAGCGATCCACATACCAGGGGTAGACAACTGGGAGGCGGATTTTCTAAGCAGACAGACTTTCCATCCGGGCGAGTGGGAGCTTCATCCGGAAGTGTTCTCAAGTCTGATCCTCAAATGGGGGTCAACCGGAGTTGGATCTCATGGCATCTCGACAGAATGCCAAGCTTCTGAGGTACGGGTCGAGGTCCAGGGAACTGATAGATGCTCTGGCAGTTCCTTGGTCCTTCAAGCTAGCATACCTGTTTCCCCGGTTTGCACTTCTTACTCGGGTCATTGCTCGAATCAAACAGGAGAGGGCTGCGGTGATCCTCATTGCTCCTGCGTGGCCTCGCAGGACTTGGTATGCGGACCAGGTAAACATGTCGTCTCTACCACCCTGGAGACTTCCGTTGAGGAAGGATCTTCTCATTCAAGGTCCCTTCCTTCACGCAAATCTAGTTTCTCTGAAGCTGACTGCTTGGAGATTGATCGTTTTGATTTTGTCAAAACAAGTGTTTTCTGATGGGGTCATTGAGACCTTGGTTCAGGCTCGTAAGCCGGTAACTAGAAAGTTTTACCACAAGATATGGCGTAAATATCTTTGTTGGTTCGAATCTAATGGCTACTCATGGAGTAAGATTAAGATTCTGAGAATTTTAGCTTTTCTCCAAGAGGGATTGGAGAAGGGTTTGTCGACTAGTTCCTTAAAGGGTCAGATTTCGGCTTTGTCTGTGTTACTACATAAACGTCTAGCAGATGTTCAAGATATTCAATCTTTCTGTCAGGCTCTGGTCAGGATCAGACCTGTATTTAAGCCTATTGCTCTTCCATGGAGTCTTAATTTGGTTCTTAATGTTCTTCAAGGGGTTCCATTTGAACCTATGCATTCCTTGGACATTAAACTTCTATCTTGGAAAGTTTTATTTCTGGTTGCTATTTCTTCTGCTCGTAGAGTGTCTGAGCTCTCTGCGTTGCAATGCGCTTCCCCTTATCTAATTTTTCATGCAGATAAGGTTGTCTTGCGTACCAAGTTGGGTTTTCTTCCTAAGGTTGTTTCGGACCAAAACATTAACCAGGAGATCATTGTACCTTCGTTGTGTCCTCCTCCTCGGAAGGAGCGTCTTTTACACAATCTTGATGTTGTTCGTGCTTTGAAGTTTTATTTACAGGCGACAAAGGATTTTCGTCAGTCTTCTTCTTTATTTGTTGTTTTCTCAGGGAAACGAAGGGGTCAAAAAGCGACGGCTACTTCGCTTTCTTTTTGGTTGAGGAGTATCATTCGCTTTGCTTATGAAACCGCTGGGAAGCAGCCTCCTGAGAGGATTACGGCTCATTCTACTAGAGCTGTAGCTTCTTCATGGGCATTCAAGAATGAAGCTTCTGTTGAACAGATTTGTAAAGCTGCTACTTGGTCCTCTCTTCACACGTTTTCTAAATTCTACAAATTTGATACTTTTGCCTCAGCTGAGGTGGCTTTTGGGAGAAAGGTTCTTCAAGCAGTGGTGCCTTCTGTTTATGTATCCATTCTTGTCCCTCCTGTGTCCTCTAAACTTGGGTATTATATCCCATAAGCAATGAAGATGATCCGTGGACTCGTCATGTCCTTAAGAGGAAAAGAGAATTTATTCTTACCTGATAAATTTGTTTCCTCTTGGACATGACAATGTTATTTTTCTAAACTTCAGACACCTCTGCACCTTCTGGTTTTTCCTTTCTCTTCCTAACTTCGGTCGAATGACTGGGATGGAGGGGAAGGGAGGGACTATTTAACAGCTTTGCTGTAGGTGCTCTTTGCTGCCTCCTGCAAGCAGGAGGAGAATATCCCATAAGTAATGAAGATGATCTGTGGACTCGTCATGTCCAAGAGGAAACAAATTTATCAGGTAAGAATACATTTTCTTTTTATCTGGTTAGGATGAATTTTATTTTTACTTTAGTTTCCTTTGTGAACTTACTCTCGGATCGATACTCTGTTTACTTCTGCGGCAGTTTGTTCGGTACACGTTTGTCCCATCTTTGTCTGTTTTTTTTTCTTCCTCCCTCTCTGAGGGCGGATTTAGGCAGCTTTTGACAGTTATGACCCTGGTTGCAGGCTGGTCCTGCTTGGGTTCAGATCTTCTGTCTCACTGCGTATTCAGACACGTTGCGCCTGTTCTACCTTGCTGGCCAGGTTGAGGTGCTAAGTGCTCTTATTTTTATGTGTGTTACAAGTTTCAGCTATCCTTTCTTAAGCGGACTTGAGGGTCCATGCTGCTCATGGGATTGTTTCAGTCCTTAATAGCCGTCTATCTGGTGACTGGGTTAGTCGATTTTTGCTGCATCACTCTCTGCTTCCGATATCCTCGGAACCTAGAGTATTCTTTCCCACATGGTTGGAAGGTGGAGGGAATTGTCCTTCTTGGGACTTGTTCTTTTAGTGGTTCTCTTCTCTATTGAGAACTTTTTGGACTATGTCTGTTTCTCTTTGGGGATCGGGTCACCTTCTGGGGACCTGGATTTCCCTTCAGGAGTTGGTTGTTCCCTTTTAGAGACATTAGACAGTGTGGTGTGTCTGGGCTCCGTTTAGGGGTCCCTTCCAGGAGTTGGGAAAGCTCTGCATCTCCTCCTTGGGTAGAAGAGGTCCTAGTGGCCTTTCCAATCCTATGGTTCAGGTGTTGGCTTCTATTGTGGCATCTCTACCCATGTTTTCTCCTCTAATTTCGTCGCTGAGGTGATGTGGAGACTTGCTGTGCTCTGTTCGGGTAACTTGTCCTCACTGTTCCCCTTGTTCTTTTTGTGAGTTTGCGGTGTTTGGACGCCTGCTAGACTCTAGAGTCTTTTATATGGCTTTGTGAGGCTTTATCTCTTGGAGTGGGCTCCTGCAAGGGGTGGTCTCTTCCTTTTGGGTTGGGACTTGCTAGGGATTCTTGCTCTTGTTATCCGGGATAATCTGGATTTTCCCCTGTGGGTCTGTTTTCTATATTATAAACATTTGTGGGGCTCGGGCCTTCCTGTCCTGGTTCTGCCGGTTGTCAAGTGTTTCACTCTGCGTTGTCACTTGTGGATCCTGCTGTGGGGTGTTACCTGACCTTTATGATCCTAGGGCTGGTTCAGGGTGCTCCAGTTTCCAGGGTACTCGGGCTTAGCCCTTGTTCTGGCTGTTCAGTTTTAGAACTTGGCCAAGTTTCCTGAGCTGGGACTCTTTGGGGCTTGCTTGTGCTGGACGATACGGTTCCCTTGGGACAGCCAACTGATGTAACCTGATAGTGGGCTTTGCTTGCCTAACAAGCGGAATGTTTGCAGTTGTACAGCTGTAGCTCTTGCACCTTGAATGTGTGTTCGCAAGCTGTTTTTTTTAAAGGGGTTCTTTCCGTGTTCTTCAGTGGCGTAGCCTTGAGTTCTCTCGGTTTGGCCGACGGCTTCTTGTCTTATGGGCAGGTGCTTTATCGATGCTCTCTTTTTCAGCTGGCTAGTTGTCCTCCTTTCGGAGGTATGGTTCCTATTTAGGGCCTCTCCTGTGTACGGGAGGTTGGAACCGATGTTTTATCTGGTTCAGGGAATGGTCTGCTCTTTGAGTTGTTTCCATCTGGGGAGCTGCTGGCTCCGCATTGAGACTTTGGTTGAGTGGTTTTGCTAGATCTCATTGGGTTTAAATCCTGTTCGACTGTCTCTAAGGAGGAGTTTTTGGGTTGGCACCCGAGCTTTGTTGGAATGGCTGTGTCCATTCTTCCGCCCTCTTGGGAGCTGGTCTTGGGGTCTCTTTTGTTCCCCTGCTTTCAGATCAGCCGTCGCTTGGGCTGGTCCGGCTAGGTGTAGGATCTGAGATCTGTTGCTCATCCTCAGGTCTTGGGGTGCCAGTGGGCATTTTTTTTGAGGTTCTGTGCTTCTTCCCTTTTTGAAGATCTGTAAGTAGGTCTGGCGGTTTGGATTGCCTGGAGTGTTCCCTCTGTTTTGGAGGTTTGGCCGCTCTTTCCTTACGGATAGTATTTTCTTCCATGTCTTCCTACGGATGGCAGCGTGTTACTGGACTCAGATGTTTACCTTCTGGGTTTGCTACACGTATTGTTCTGTTTGCTCAGTATTTGGAGCTCTGACGGTTTGAGGACTTCGTCTTCCGCTGTCTTTTTCAGTGCTGTTGCACAATGTTTGGGAGATGTTTTTTTTTTTCTCTCCTTGCCGATGCCTGGCATTGAACCTTGTGGTTCTGCTTGGTCTGGGTGTCGTCTCACCTTGTTCTCACCTTTGGCTTACTTTTAAAAGGGGGTTTTCCTTTATGGGAACTTGTTGTACCCTTTGGGTATCCCTGTGGTTCCTCCTTGTCCTCTCCCTTTTGGGGACTTTGGCTTTTACTACTGGTGCTAGTAAAGGTTGTGTGGGGACCGACTGCTGGGCGACTGTCTCTCTTGGAGGAGTGTTGGCTCAGTGAGTCTGCTTTTGTAGTCTCTAGTTAGGCCTTTAGACTATCTGTGGGTCAGTGTCCTTGGGGTTTTATTTTTTCCCCCGGCTTAGGTCAAAGCAGAGTTAGGTTGGGTTGTGGTTTTTTGTCAGTCCTGGTGCCCTCAAAATGGGCCGCCTATTGTACCCTCCCATTTTCGCATTGTGTCCTCTATAGCTTGGGTATTGTTTTCCCAAAAGTAATCAATGCAGCTGTGGACTCTTTTTTTTCATGTATGAAGAAAAACATAAATTATACTTACCTGATAATTTTCTTTTCTTCAGATGGAAAAGAGTCCACAGCTCCCCACCTGTAATTTTATGTGGGGCGTCCTTATATTCTTCTTTCACCTTTCACCCTGATATTTCTTCTACTGTTCCTTGTTCCTCGGCAGAATGACTGGGGGATGAGGGAAGTAGGAGTAGTATTTAAGCCTTTGGCTGGGGTGTCTTTGCCTCCTCCTGGTGGCCAGGTTCTTATTTCAAAAAAGTAATGAATGCAGCTGTGTACTCTTTCACTCTGAAAAAAGAAAATTATCAGGTAAGCATGATTTAAGTTTTCTTTCTTACGACAGGGTGAGTCCACGGAATCATCAATTACTGTTGGGAATATCACTCCTGGCCAGCAGGAGGAGGCAAAGAGCACCACAGCAAAGCTGCTAAATGTCACTTCCCTTCTCACAATCCCCAGTCATTATCTTTGCCTTTGTACAAGGAGGAGGTGAATTTTTTTTTGTTTGTTTCATGAGCATATGGCGGACATGCCAGATGTGCAATCTTTTTGTCAGGGCTTGTTCAGTATCGGACCTGTGTTTTTAAATCTGTTGCTCCTCCTTGGGGCCTTAACTTTGTTAAAGTTTTGCAGCAAACTCCATTTGAACCATTGCATTCCATAGATATTGAGTTATCTTGGAAGGTTTTGTTTCTTATTGATTTCTCTTATGCTCAGAGTGTTGAAACTCTGAGCTTTGCAGTGTGATTCGCCTTATCTTTCATGCTGAAGAGGCGGTTCTTCGTAATAGGTTAGGTTCCTTCCTAAAGTGGTTTTGGTCAGAAAGTTTCTGCTTTTTCTTTTTCTGGTTGAGAAGTATAATTGGTTTTGCTTATGAGACTGCTGAGTAGCAGTCTTCTGAGAGAATTTCAACTCATTCCACTAGGGCTGTCTCTTCTTGGGTTTTCAAGAATGAAGCTTCTGTGGAATGGATTTGCAAGGCTGCAACTTGGTCTTCTCTGCATACCCAATCCAAATTTTTACAAATTTGATACTTTTGCCACGGCCGAGGTTCTTTTGGGAGAAAGGTTATTCAAGGGGTGCTGCCTTTTGTTTAGGTTACCTGTCTTGTCCCTCCCTAATCATCGGTGCCCTCTAGCTTGGGTATTGATTCCCTACAGTAATTGATGATTCCGTGGACTCACTGTGTCTTAAAGAAAACAAAATGTATGCTTACCTGCTACATTTCTTTCTTTCTAGACACGGTGAGTCCACAGCCCGCCCCTATTTTCAGACAGTTATTTTTAACTTTAACCTCAGGCACCTCTACACCTTGTGTTATTTACTTTTTTTTCCATTTTCATTTGATCGAATGACTGGGGATTGTGGGAAGGGAAGTGACATTTAGCACCTTTGTTGTGGTGCTCTTTGCTGCCTCCTGCTGGCCAGGAGTGATATTCCCAAGAGTAATTGATGATTCTGTGGACTCACCGTGTCTAGAAAAAAAGAAATTCTTCAAGTAAGCATAAATTTAGTTTTTTGTTTGATATTCTCATGCTACTTTGGTATCATTTTCTGGGTGAAGTGACTCAAGAAAGCAGCTGTTACCTGAGATAAATCTTTGTATCCCTGATCCATGACTCTTTGCATTTAGCACATTGTGTATAGTAATGTTTGTCGTGTTTTTTTTTTTTTTTTTATTATAAACTTTTTAAAAAAACAACTTGTCAGACAAGGTCTCTGTAACCTGCTGAGTGTGTGTTTCTCTACACCTATTTTAAACACCTACTTTCACCTCTATAACCGCTCCCATCATCCTTATTATCATTTATTTGTAAAGTGCTGCAAAATTCTTTAGTGCTGGGTACAGAAATAGGGGTAAACTATGACAAGGATTTGTGATAAAATACAAAAACATCAGACTAAACAAATCTAGTACATGGCTCCATCATTACAAAAGTACATTTTCATCACTAACCTACTATGTGCATCTCTGTTAATCTATTTGTCTTTTTAACCTTTCTTTTCAAAGGACCTCCCAGTGCTCCAGTAGAGGAACGATCTAGCACGCCTGATAGTATAGCATCCTCCTCTTCTGCTCATCCTCCTGGAGTTCAGCCTCAGCAGCAACCATACCCTGGAGCTCAACAGCAAGCAGGTCAGATTGAAGGTCAGGACATATTTTCATCTCACTCATATTCAGTTTTTTTTGTAAGCTATTTTATTTGAAACCCTTCATCAGTCTTTTGACCATTTATACCATGAATAGGTAACTCTTTCCATTGCACGCTCCAAACTTCCTCGCCTACCTCTACAGACAATCACTTCTACTGGCTATGTTATTTGTTATATCCAAGTTTATTCACCCCCCCCCCCCTCATATTCATCTATGTAGAAGAAGGTTGAGCTATTTAGATTTGGGAGGGGAATTCATTTTGCAGTTATGATCAACTATCATATGCTCTCAAACTCGGGTCTTTCCTGAGCCTCTAATCGGATTATGCCATTTTTGCTGCCCGTTTGGTAGCAAATTTTTTCTTTCACAATTAAAATAGAGAATTCAATTTTAAACAACTTTCCAATTTACTTTTTACTATTATTTAATTTGCTTCCTTCTCTTGTTATCCTTTGCTGAAAGGTTTATCTAGGCAAGTTCAGGAGCAGCAGAGAACCTAGGTTCTAGCTGCTGATTGGTGGCTGCATAATATATATTGATAGTCATTGGCTCACCCATGTGTTCAGTTAGAAACCATTAGTGCATTGCTGCTCCTTCAACAAATGATACCAAGAGAATGAAACAAATTAGATAATAGAAGTAAATTAGAAAGTTGTTTAACCCCTTAATGACCACAGCACTTTTCCATTTTCTGTCCGTTTGGGACCAAGGCTATTTTTACATTTCTGCGGTGTTTGTGTTTAGCTGTAATTTTCCTCTTACTCATTTACTGTACCCACACATATTATATACCGTTTTTCTCGCCATTAAATGGACTTTCTAAAGATACCATTATTTTCATCATATCTTATCATTTACTATATAAAAAAATATAAAATATGAGGAAAAAATCGAAAAAAACACATTTTTTCTAACTTTGACCCCCAAAATCTGTTACATATCTACAACCACCAAAAAACACCCATGCTAAATAGTTTCAAAATTTTATCCTGAGTTTAGAAATACCAAATGTTTACATGTTCTTTGCTTTTTTTGTAACTTATAGGGCCATAAATACAAGTAGCACTTTGCTATTTCCAAACCATTTTTTTTTCAAAATTAGTGCTAGTTACATTAGAACACTAATATCTTTCAGGAATCTCTGAATATCCATTGACATGTATATATTTTTTTTTAGTAGACAACCCAAAGTATTGATCTAGGCCCATTTTGGTATATTTCATGCCACCATTTTACCGCCAAATGCGATCAAATACAAAAAATCGTTCACTTTTTTACAAATTTTTTACAAACTTTTGGTTTCTCACTGAAATTATTTGCAAACCGCTTGTGCAATTATGGCATAAATGGTTGTAAATTCTTCTCTGGGATCCCCTTTGTTCAGAAATAGCAGACATATATGGCTTTAGCATTGCTTTTTGGTAATTAGAAGGCCGCTAAATGCCACTGCGCACCACACGTGTATTATGCCCAGCAATGAAGGGGTTAATTAGGGAGCATGTAGGGAGCATTTTGGGGTAATTTTAGCTTTAGTGTAGTGTAGTAGACAACCCCAACTATTGATCTAGGCCCATTTTGGTATATTTCATGCCACCATTTCACCGCCAAATGCAATCAAATAAAAAAAAAACGTTAACTTTTTCACAATTTTAGGTTTCTCACTGAAATCATTTACAAACAGCTTATGCAATTATGGCACAAATGGTTGTAAATGTTTCTCTGGGATCCCCTTTGTTCAGAAATAGCAGACATATATGGCTTTGGCGATGCTTTTTGGTAATTAGAAGGCCGCTAAATGCTGCTGCGCATCACGCGTGTATTATGTCTAGCAGTGAAGGGGTTAATTATGTAGCTTGTAGGGAACTTGCAGGGTTAATTTTAGCTTTAGAGTAGAGCTCAGCCTCCCACCTGAAACATCAGACCCCCTGATGCCTCCCAAATAGCTTTCTTCCCTCCCCCACCCCACAATTGTCCCCGCCATCTTAAGTACTGGCAGAAACTCTGCCAGTACTAAAATAAAAGGTATATTTGGGCTTTTTTGAGGGTTTTTTTTTTTAAGCATATTTACATATGCTGCTGTGTAGGATCCCCCCTTAGCCCCCAACCTCACAGATCCCCCACCAAACAGCTCTCTAACCCTCCCCCTCTGCCTTAATGGGCGCCATCTTGTTTAGAACAAAAATGTGCTTTTTTTTTTAAGAAAAATCCCTTTTTCTGTAGTGTAGCTCCCCCCACACCCAAGAACAACCCCCCACCCCTCCAAGATCCCTTTTACTGAAGTTTATTTGTTTTTTAATTTGTCCCTTTTCCCCCACAGTTACAATCTAATTTTCTGTAGTATAGCGGTTCCCACCCGCTCCCGCCCCGTGCACGCGCCCGCCCGCCACCCTCTGTGCACGCGCGCGCGCCCGTGCGCGCCCCCGTCAGCTCCGGCCCCGATCCCGCCCCCCTCCACCTTATACGGCCCATCGATGGCCGCCCACCCGCCTCCCAAGTCAGCTCCCACCCACCAACGTTACCGGCCACCGATGTCCGGTGCAGAGAGGGCCACAGAGTGGCTCTCTCTTCATCGGATGGCCATGCAGGGTTATTGCAGGATGCCTCCATATCGAGGCATCACTGCAATAACCGGAAAGCAGCTGGAAGCGAGCAGGATCGCTTCCAGATGCTTTCCACACTGAGGACGTGCAGGGTACGTTCTCAGGCATTAACTGCCTTTTTTCTGAGGACGTACCCTGCACGTCCTCAGTCGTTAAGGGGTTAAAATTTAATAGGTTGGTCTGTTCCGTAAAAGGTAACATAAAGGTGCGATTATTTGGCAACATGGGCTTATTTGTTATGAATGTCTCATTATAATTGCTTGGAAATCGTAACACTTTTGGGGTTATGACATTAATTTTGTAAATACATCGTTACAGACTCCTGGAAGTGGGTGTGTTCATTTAGACGTATTACAAGCAGTCTTTGCACACTAACCAATCCGGTTTCTCATTACATTATAATTGAATGTGCATTACAACTACTTCATACCATAGGCTATTAGTGGGGGGGGGTGGAACCAGACGCTTGTGATTGGCACTAGCGTGTGAGCATAAGGTTTAAAAAGAGGCTGCAGCAGACACTCGGCTTGTCATTTCTTATCAGATACACATTGAGAAAGGCCTGTATCACGGCCGAAACGCGCTTGTGTGAGGTTCAATATAATACATCTATTTTTTCTCACCATTAATGACTGCGGATACAATAGCAACCAGTGTTACCCCTGTCACCTGAAGCCGAAGTATCCTGTTATCGGCCAGGAATACAGGGGGGTATCGCTTGGTGGAATTGTGCAGTTTTTAAGGTGTTGTGTAATTGTTTTTGTGTGATTGGTTTTTTTGATATATATTTTTGATAATGGTGTGTGAGCTAGTGGTTTTTATCACTATTATTTAACTCTATTTATTTTAATAGTAATAATAAAGCTTATAAAATTTAAAATACCTTCATTATAAATTTAACTATAGCTGTTTGGATACAGCATATTCCAACTATAGGAGTTAGAGTGCTAGTACTCCACTCTTAGTCTCTCATCTTCCCCCATCCTGTTTTGCTATAAAGGGGCAGCACCGAGGTTTCACCCATACCTCTAATATATCCTATATCAACCTTTGACACTGTGCCATTATTTGCCTAATTTGTTCAATCAATACTTAAAGGGACATGAAAAACATGCACGCTTCTAAACTCTTATCAGCATACCAAGTTTTAGTTTTCAACAAAGAATTCAAAACGGAAAAAAGCAAATTTGATAATAGAAGTACTTTGGACAGTTGTTTAAAAATGCATGCCCTGTCTTAATCATGTAAGTTTCATTTTGATGTTACTATCCCTTTTAACATACATAGATAGCTTCAGTCAGCATACATCAAAATCACTGCACAGATTGGCTACTAAAACTATACATAGTTTAGGGTGGGGAGGAGTAAGAGGGAACATTTTAACAAAAGGGCATTATTGCTTTTGCACCCATGCATTAAAGATTGTTTTACTTCCATGTAAATAATGCAATATAATACATCTGTAATATAATTACTCAGTGTTAATAGTTAAATATATTGGTCTTTTTTGTTAGCTGTTCTTGGAAATATATCCAAATATTGTTTTACATTTCTTTTGCATCTAGGTCAGATTTATCAACAGTACCCACAGCAGCCTGGCTATCCTACACACCAAGGGCAATCGCAATCCCATGCTCAGCCCACGCAACAGTATGTGCAGTACCCTGGTAAGAACATTTATTACCCAACTCTTATCGCAGATACTACAAAAGTTTCTCTCAATAGTTAAACATTTTATATGCATGTGTTTCTGAAAACATGCAGCTCAATATACAACAGTTTTACAGCATTTCAGTGATAACGGTAAGAGCATGAGATTAGGTACATGCAGTATGTTTACTTTTTAATTTCAAAACTGTCTTCGTAAGTACATTTGAGGGTGAGATCTTAGATTCTGACAGTGTAATTCCTTCCTCTGCTGCTGATGTTGTATCCTTCAAGTTTAAGCTAGAGCACCTCAGTTTACTACTCTAGGAGGTTTTGGCTACTCTGGACAACTCTGACACTAGTGTTGTCAACCCTAATAAGTCCAGTAAACTTAACAAGTATTATGATGTGCCTTCCATGCTGGAATGTTTTCCTGTACCAGATCGGGCTACAGATTCTATTGTTAAAGAATGAGAGAAGCCGGAATGGTCCCCAAGGCTGTACCCTTTTTCTCCTTCTATTTTTAAGACGATGTTTCCCATTGATGACTCTATTAAGGAGTCTTGGCAAATGGTCCCCAAGGTGGAAGGGGCAATTTCCACTGTAGCTAAGAGAACTAAAATTCCCATAGAGGATAGCTGTTCTTTTAAGGACCCTATGGATAACTGGTTTGCCATTCTGGCTCGCTGAGCCTTGTTATTGAAATCTTGGTTGGCAGATGTGTCGTCTAAGCCTTTGGCTATTCCTTACAAGAGTAAGACCCTGTTTAGCCCAGCTTTGGCTGTGATTATTTCTGATATTACAAGAGGAAAGGACATTTCTTTCATGTAATTAGCAAGAGTCCATGAGCTAGTGACGTATGGGATATACATTCCTACCAGGAGGGGCAAAGTTTCCCAAACCTCAAAATGCCTATAAATACACCCCTCACCACACCCACAATTCAGTTTTACAAACTTTGCCTCCGATGGAGGTGGTGAAGTAAGTTTGTGCTAGATTCTACGTTGATATGCGCTCCGCAGCAAGTTGGAGCCCGGTTTTCCTCTCAGCGTGCAGTGAATGTCAGAGGGATGTGAGGAGAGTATTGCCTATTTGAATGCAGTGATCTCCTTCTAAGGGGTCTATTTCATAGGTTCTCTGTTTTCTTTCATGTAATTAGCAAGAGTCCATGAGCTAGTGACGTATGGGATATACATTCCTACCAGGAGGGGCAAAGTTTCCCAAACCTTAAAATGCCTATAAATACACCCCTCACCACACCCACAATTCAGTTTTACAAACTTTGCCTCCGATGGAGGTGGTGAAGTAAGTTTGTGCTAGATTCTACGTTGATATGCGCTCCGCAGCAAGTTGGAGCCCGGTTTTCCTCTCAGCGTGCAGTGAATGTCAGAGGGATGTGAGGAGAGTATTGCCTATTTGAATGCAGTGATCTCCTTCTACGGGGTCTATTTCATAGGTTCTCTGTTATCGGTCGTAGAGATTCATCTCTTACCTCCCTTTTCAGATCGACGATATACTCTTATATATACCATTACCTCTGCTGATTCTCGTTTCAGTACTGGTTTGGCTATCTGCTATATGTAGATGAGTGTCCTGGGGTAAGTAAATCTTATTTTCTGTGACACTCTAAGCTATGGTTGGGCACTTTATTTATAAAGTTCTAAATATATGTATTCAAACATTTATTTGCCTTGACTCAGAATGTTCAACTTTCCTTATTTTTCAGACAGTCAGTTTCATATTTGGGATAAATGCATTTGTTTCAATCATTTTTTCTTACCTTAAAAAATTTGACTTTTTCCCTGTGGGCTGTTAGGCTCGCGGGGGCAGAAAATGCTTCATTTTATTGCGTCATTCTTGGCGCGGACTTTTTTGGCGCAAAAAAAATTTTTTTTCTGTTTCCGGCGTCATACGTGTCGCCGGAAGTTGCGTCATTTTTTGACGTTTTTTTTGCGTCAAAAATGTCGGCGTTCCGGATGTGGCGTCATTTTTGGCGCCAAAAGCATTTAGGCGCCAAATAATGTGGGCGTTTTTTTTTTTTTTTGGCGCTAAAAAATATGGGCGTCATTTTTGTCTCCACATTATTTAAGTCTCATTATTTATTGCTTCTGGTTGCTAGAAGCTTGTTCACTGGCATTTTTTCCCATTCCTGAAACTGTCATTTAAGGAATTTGATCAATTTTGCTTTATATGTTGTTTTTTTCTTTTACATATTGCAAGATGTTCCACGTTGCAACTGAGTCAGAAGATACTACAGGAAAATTACTGCACAGTGCTGGAGCTACCAAGCTAAGTGTATCTGCTATAAACTTTTGGTATCTGTTTCTCCAGCTGTTATTTGTATTGCATGTCATGTCAAAACTTATTAATGCAGATAAAATTTCCTTTAGTACTGTTACATTACCTGTTGCTGTTCCGTCAACATCTAATTTTCAGAGTGTTCCTGATAACATAAGAGATTTTATTTTTTAAATCCATTAAGAAGGCTATGTCTGTTATTTCTCCTTCTAGTATACATAAAAGTCTTTTAAAACTTCTCTTTTTTCAGATGAATTTTTAAAATGAACATCATCATTCTGATACTGATAATGGTTCTTCTGGTTCAGAGGTTTCTGTCTCAGAGGTTGATGCTGATAAATCTTTGTATTTGTTCAAGATGGAATTTATTCGTTCTTTACTTAAAGAAGTGTTATTTGCATTAGAAATAGAGGATTCTGGTCCTCTTGATACTAAATGTAAACGTTTAAATAAGGTTTTTAAATCTCCTGTAGTTATTCCAGAAGTGTTTTATCTCCCTGATGCTTTTTCTGAAGTAATTTCCAGGGAATGGAATAATTTGGGTAATTTATTTACTCCTTCTAGACGTTTAAGCAAATTATATCCTGTGCCATCTGACAGATTAGAGTTTTTTGGGACAAAAATCCCTAAGGTTATGGGGCTGTCTCTACTCCTGCTAATGTACTACTATTCCTACGGCAGATAGTACTTAATTTAAGGATCCTTTAGATAGGAAAATTGAATCCTTTCTAAGAAAAGCTTCCTTATGTTCAGGTATTCTTCTTAGACCTGCTATATTTTTAGCGGATGTTGCTGCAGCTTCAACTTTTTGGTTAGAAGCTTTAGCGCAACAAGTAACAGATCATAATTTTATAGCATTATTATTATTCTATAACATGCTAATAATTTTATTGGTGATACCATCTTTTGATATCATTAGAGTTGATGTCAGGTATATGTCTCTAGCTATTTTAGCTAGAAAAGCTTTATGGATTAAACTTGGAATGCTGACATGTCTTCTAAGTCAACTTTGCTTTCCCTTTCTTTCCAGGGTAAATAATCATTTTCGTTCCTTTCCTCACAACAAGGAACAAAAGCCTGATCCTTCATCCTCAGGAGCGGTATCAGTTTGGAAACTATTTCCAGTTTGGAATATATCCAAGCCTTATAGAAACCTATAGCCAGCTCCTAAGTACCTATGAAGGTGCGGCCCTTATTCCAGCTCAGCTGGTATGGGGCAGATTACGTTTTCTTCAAAGAAATTTGGATCAATTCCGTTCTTAATCTCTGGTTTCAGAAACATTGTTTCAGAAAGGTACAAAATTGGCTTCAAGTTAAGGCCTCCTGCTAAGAGATTCTTTTCTTTCCCGTGTCCCAGTTAACACAGCAAAGGCTCAGCATTTCTGAAATGTGTTTCAGATCTAGAGTTGGCTGGAGTATTTATGCCAGTTCCAGTTCTGGAACAGGGGCTGGGGTTTTATTTTATCTCTTCATTGTACCAAAGAAGGTCAATTCCTTCAGACCAGTTCCGGATCTATCATTATTGAATCGTTATGTTAGGATACCAACATTCAAGATGGTTACTGTAGGACTATCCTGCTTTTTTGTTTAGCAAGGGCATTATATGTCTACAATAGATTTACAGGATGTGTATCTGCATATTCCGATTCATCCAGATCACTTTTAGTGTCTGAGATTCTCTTTTTAGACAAGCATTACCAGTTTTGTGGCTCTACCGTTTGGCCTAGCCTCAGTTCCAAGAATTTTTTTCAAAGGTTCTCGGTGCCCTTCTTTCTGTAATCAGAGAATAGGGTTTTTGGTATTTCCTTATTTGGACGATATCTTGGTACTTGCTCAGTCTTCTAATTTTCGAAGAATCTCATACGAATCGACTTGTGTTGTTTCTTCAAGTTCATGGTTGGAGGATCAATTTACCAATCAGTTCATTGATTCCTCAGACAAGGGTAACCTTTTTAGGTTTCTAGATAAATTCAGTGTCTATGACTCTGTCCTTGTCAGACAGGAGAAGTTTAACATTGATATCAGCTTGTCAAAACCTTCAGTCACAATCATTCCCTTTGGTAGCCTTATGCATGGAAATGTTGGGTCTTAGGACTGCCGCATCAGATGCGATCTCCTTTGCTCATTTTCACATGCGACCTCTTCAGCTCTGTATGCTGAACCAATGGTGCAGGGATTACTCAAAGATATCTCAATTAATATCTTTAAACCGATTTTACGAAACTCTCTGACATGGTGGACAGATCACCATCGTTTAGTTCAGGGGGCTTCTTTGTTCTTCCGACCTGGACTATAATCTCAACAGATGCAAGTCTTACAGGTTGGGGAGCTGTGTGGGGGTATCTGACGGCACAAGGGGTTTGGGAATCTCAGGAGGTGAGATTTCCGATCAATATTTTGGAACTCCGTGCAATTTTCAGAGCTCTTCAGTCTTGGCCTCTTCTGAAGAGAGAGTTGTTCATTTGTTTTCAGATAGACAATGTCACTGTGGCATACATCAATCATCAAGGAGGGTCTCACAGTCCTCTGGCTATGAAAGAAGTATCTCGAATTTTGGTTTGGGCGGAATCCAGCTCCTGTCTAATCTCTGCGGTTCATATCCCAGGTATGGACAATTGGAAAGCGGATTATCTCAGTCGCCAAACGTTGCATCCGGGCGAATGGTCTCTTCACCCAGAGGTATTTCTTCAGATTGTTCAAATGTGGGAACTTCCAGAAATAGATCTGATGGCTTCTCATCTAAACAAGAAACTTCCCAGGTATCTGTCCAGATCCCGGGATCCTCAGGCGGAGGCAGTGGATGCATTATCACTTCCTTGGAAGTATCATCCTGCCTATATCTTTCCGCCTCTAGTTCTTCTTCCAAGAGTAATCTCCAAGATTCTGAAGGAATGCTCGTTTGTTCTGCTGGTAGCTCCGGCATGGCCTCACAGGTTTTGGTATGCGGATCTTGTCCGGATGGCCTCTTGCCAACCGTGGACTCTTCCGTTAAGACCAGACCTTTTGTCTCAAGGTCCTTTTTTCCATCAGGATCTGAAATCCTTAAATTTAAAGGTATGGAGATTGAACGCTTGATTCTTGGTCAAAGAGGTTTCTCTGACTCTGTGATTAATACTATGTTACAGGCTCGTAAATCTGTATCCAGAGAGATATATTATAGAGTCTGGAAGACTTATATTTCTTGGTGTCTTTTTCATCATTTTTCTTGGCATTCTTTTAGAATACCGAGAATATTACAGTTTCTTCAGGATGGTTTAGATAAGGGTTTGTCCGCAAGTTCCTTGAAAGGTCAAATCTCTGCTCTTTCTGTTCTTTTTCACAGAAAGATTGCTATTCTTCCTGATATTCATTGTTTTGTACAAGCTTTGGTTCGTATGAAGCCTGTCATTCAGTCAATTTCTCCTCCTTGGAGTTTGAATTTGGTTCTGGGGGCTCTTCAAGCTCCTCCATTTGAACCTATGCATTCATTGGATATTAAATTACTTTCTTGGAAAGTTTTGTTCCTTTTGGCCATCTCTTCTGCCAGAAGAGTTTCTGAATTATCTGCTCTTTCTTGTGAGTCTCCTTTTCTGATTTTTCATCAGGATAAGGCGGTGTTGCGAACTTCTTTTGAATTTTTACCTAAATTGTGAATTCCAACAACATTAGTAGAGACATTGTGGTTCCTTCATTATGTCCTAATCCTAAGAATTCTAAGGAGAAATCGTTGCATTCTTTGGATGTTATTAGAGCTTTGAAATATTATGTTGAAGCTACTAAGTCTTTCCGAAAGACTTCTAGTTTATTTGTTATCTTTTCCGGTTTTAGAAAGGCCAGAAAACTTCTGCCATTTCTTTGGCATCTTGGTTGAAATCTTTAATTCATCTTGCCTATGTTGAGTCGGGTAAGACTCCGCCTCATAGGATTACAGCTCATTCTACTAGGTCAGTTTCTACTTCCTGGGCGTTTAGGAATGAAGCTTCGGTTGATCAGATTTGCAAAGCGGCAACTTGGTCCTCTTTGCATACTTTTACCAAATTCTACCATTTTGTTGTATTTTCTTCTTCTGAAGCAGTTTTTGGTAGAAAAGTACTTCAGGCAGCGGTTTCAGTTTGAATCTTCTGCTTATGTTTTTCATTAAACTTTATTTTGGGTGTGGATTATTTTCAGCAGGAATTGGCTGTCTTTATTTTATCCCTCCCTCTCTAGTGACTCTTGTGTGGAAAGATCCACATCTTGGGTAGTCATTATCCCATACGTCACTAGCTCATGGACTCTTGCTAATTACATGAAAGAAAACATAATTTATGTAAGAACTTACCTGATAAATTCATTTCTTTCATATTAGCAAGAGTCCATGAGGCCCGCCCTTTTTTGTGGTGGTTATGATTTTTTTGTATAAAGCACAATTATTCCAATTCCTTATTTTATATGCTTTCGCACTTTTTTCTTATCACCCCACTTCTTGGCTATTCGTTAAACTGAATTGTGGGTGTGGTGAGGGGTGTATTTATAGGCATTTTAAGGTTTGGGAAACTTTGCCCCTCCTGGTAGGAATGTATATCCCATACGTCACTAGCTCATGGACTCTTGCTAATATGAAAGAAATGAATTTATCAGGTAAGTTCTTACATAAATTATGTTATCGGTCGTAGAGATTCATCTCTTACCTCCCTTTTCAGATCGACGATATACTCTTATATATACCATTACCTCTGCTGATTCTCGTTTCAGTACTGGTTTGGCTATCTGCTATATGTAGATGAGTGTCCTGGGGTAAGTAAGTCTTATTTTCTGTGACACTCCTAGCTATGGTTGGGCACTTTGTTTATAAAGTTCTAAATATATGTATTCAAACATTTATTTGCCTTGACTCAGAATGTTCAACTTTCCTTATTTTCAGACAGTCAGTTTCATATTTGGGATAATGCATTTTAATTTAACATTTTTCTTACCTTAAAATTTGACTTTTTCCCTGTGGGCTGTTAGGTTCGCGGGGGCTGAAAATGCTTCATTTTATTGCGTCATTCTTGGCGCGGACTTTTTTGGCGCAAAAATTCTATTTCCGTTTCCGGCGTCATACGTGTCGCCGGAAGTTGCGTCATTTTTTGACGTTATTTTGCGCCAAAAATGTCGGCGTTCCGGATGTGGCGTCATTTTTGGCGCCAAAAAGCATTTAGGCGCCAAATAATGTGGGCGTCTTATTTGGCGCGAAAAAATATGGGCGTCACTTTTGTCTCCACATTATTTAAGTCTCATTTTTTTATTGCTTCTGGTTGCTAGAAGCTTGTTCTTTGGCATTTTTTCCCATTCCTGAAACTGTCATTTAAGGAATTTGATCAATTTTGCTTTATATATGTTGTTTTTTCTATTACATATTGCAAGATGTCTCACGTTGCATCTGAGTCAGAAGATACTACAGGAAAATCGCTGTCAAGTGCTGAATCTACCAAAGCTAAGTGTATCTGCTGTAAACTTTTGGTAGCTATTCCTCCAGCTGTTGTTTGTATTGATTGTCATGACAAACTTGTTAAAGCAGATAATATTTCCTTTAGTAAAGTACCATTGCCTGTTGCAGTTCCTTCAACATCTAAGGTGCAGAATGTTCCTGATAATATAAGAGATTTTGTTTCTGAATCCATAAAGAAGGCTATGTCTGTTATTTCTCCTTCTAGTAAACATAAAAAATCTTTTAAAACTTCTCTCCCTACAGATGAATTTTTAACTGAACATCATCATTCTGATTCTGATGATTCCTCTGGTTCAGAGGATTCTGTCTCAGAGGTTGATGCTGATAAATCTTCATATTTATTTAAAATGGAATTTATTCGTTCTTTACTTAAAGAAGTACTAATTGCTTTAGAAATAGAGGATTCTGGTCCTCTTGATACTAATTCTAAACGTTTAGATAAGGTATTTAAAGCTCCTGTGGTTATTCCAGAAGTTTTTCCTGTTCCTAATGCTATTTCTGCAGTAATTTCCAAAGAATGGGATAATTTGGGTAATTCATTTACTCCTTCTAAACGTTTTAAGCAATTATATCCTGTGCCGTCTGACAGATTAGAATTTTGGGACAAGATCCCTAAAGTTGATGGGGCTATTTCTACCCTTGCTAAACGTACTACTATTCCTACGTCAGATGGTACTTCGTTTAAGGATCCTCTAGATAGGAAAATTGAGTCCTTTCTAAGAAAAGCTTATCTGTGTTCAGGTAATCTTCTTAGACCTGCTATATCTTTGGCTGATGTTGCTGCAGCTTCAACTTTTTGGTTGGAAACTTTAGCGCAACAAGTAACACATCGTGATTCTCATGATATTATTATTCTTCTTCAGCATGCTAATAATTTTATCTGTGATGCCATTTTTGATATTATCAGAGTTGATGTCAGGTTTATGTCTCTAGCTATTTTAGCTAGAAGAGCTTTATGGCTTAAAACTTGGAATGCTGATATGGCTTCTAAATCAACTTTACTTTCCATTTCTTTCCAGGGTAACAAATTATTTGGTTCTCAGTTGGATTCCATTATTTCAACTGTTACTGGTGGGAAAGGAACTTTTTTACCACAGGATAAAAAATCTAAAGGTAAAAACAGGGCTAATAATCGATTTCGTTCCTTTCATTTCAACAAAGAACAAAAGCCTGATCCTTCATCCTCAGGAGCAGTTTCAGTTTGGAGACCATCTCCAGTCTGGAATAAATCCAAGCCAGCTAGAAAGGCAAAGCCTGCTTCTAAGTCCACATGAAGGTGCGGCCCTCATTCCAGCTCAGCTGGTAGGGGGCAGGTTACGTTTTTTCAAGGAAATTTGGATCAATTCTGTTCACAATCTTTGGATTCAGAGCATTGTTTCAGAAGGGTACAGAATTGGTTTCAAGTTGAGACCTCCTGCAAAGAGATTTTTTCTTTCCCGTGTCCCAGTAAATCCAGTAAAAGCTCAAGCATTTCTGAAATGTGTTTCAGATCTAGAGTTGACTGGAGTAATTATGCCAGTTCCAGTTCCGGAACAGGGGATGGGGTTTTATTCAAATCTCTTCATTGTACCAAAGAAGGAGAATTCTTTCAGACCAGTTCTGGATCTAAAAATATTGAATCGTTATGTAAGGATACCAACGTTCAAGATGGTAACTGTAAGGACTATCTTACCTTTTGTTCAGCAAGGGAATTATATGTCCACGATAGATTTACAGGATGCATATCTGCATATTCCGATTCATCCAGATCATTATCAGTTCCTGAGATTCTCGTTTCTGGACAAGCATTACCAATTTGTGGCTCTGCCGTTTGGCCTAGCTACAGCTCCAAGAATTTTTACAAAGGTTCTCGGTGCCCTGCTGTCTGTAATCAGAGAACAGGGTATTGTGGTATTTCCTTATTTGGACGATATCTTGGTACTTGCTCAGTCTTTACATTTAGCAGAATCTCATACGAATCGACTTGTGTTGTTTCTTCAAGATCATGGTTGGAGGATCAATTTACCAAAAAGTTCTTTGATTCCTCAGACAAGGGTAACCTTTCTGGGTTTCCAGATGGATTCAGTGTCCATGACTCTGTCTTTAACAGACAAGAGACGTCTAAAGTTGATTACAGCTTGTCGAAACCTTCAGTCACAATCATTCCCTTCGGTAGCCTTATGCATGGAAATTCTAGGTCTTATGACTGCTGCATCGGACGCGATCCCCTTTGCTCGTTTTCACATGCGACCTCTTCAGCTCTGTATGCTGAAGCAATGGTGCAAGGATTACACGAAGATATCTCAATTAATATCTTTAAAACCGATTGTTCGACACTCTCTAACATGGTGGACAGATCACCATCGTTTAATTCAGGGGGCTTCTTTTGTGCTTCCGACCTGGACTGTAATTTCAACAGATGCAAGTCTCACAGGTTGGGGAGCTGTGTGGGGATCTCTGACGGCACAAGGAGTTTGGGAATCTCAGGAGGTGAGATTACCGATCAATATTTTGGAACTCCGTGCAATTTTCAGAGCTCTTCAGTTTTGGCCTCTTCTGAAGAGAGAATCGTTCATTTGTTTTCAGACAGACAATGTCACAACTGTGGCATACATCAATCATAAAGGAGGGACTCACAGTCCTCTGGCTATGAAAGAAGTATCTCGAATTTTGGTTTGGGCGGAATCCAGCTCCTGTCTAATCTCTGCGGTTCATATCCCAGGTGTAGACAATTGGGAAGCGGATTATCTCAGTCGCCAAACGTTGCATCCGGGCGAATGGTCTCTTCACCCAGAGGTATTTCTTCAGATTGTTCAAATGTGGGAACTTCCAGAAATAGATCTGATGGCGTCCCATCTAAACAAGAAACTTCCCAGGTATCTGTCCAGATCCCGGGATCCTCAGGCGGAGGCAGTGGATGCATTATCACTTCCTTGGAAGTATCATCCTGCCTATATCTTTCCGCCTCTAGTTCTTCTTCCAAGAGTAATCTCCAAGATTCTGAAGGAATGCTCGTTTGTTCTGCTGGTAGCTCCGGCATGGCCTCACAGGTTTTGGTATGCGGATCTTGTCCGGATGGCCTCTTGCCAACCGTGGACTCTTCCGTTAAGACCAGACCTTCTGTCACAAGGCCCTTTTTTCCATCAGGATCTGAAATCCTTAAATTTAAAGGTATGGAGATTGAACGCTTGATTCTTGGTCAAAGAGGTTTCTCTGACTCTGTGATTAATACTATGTTACAGGCTCGTAAATCTGTATCTCGAGAGATATATTATAGAGTCTGGAAGACTTATATTTCTTGGTGTCTTTCTCATCATTTTTCCTGGCATTCTTTTAGAATACCGAGAATTTTACAGTTCCTTCAGGATGGTTTAGATAAGGGTTTGTCCGCAAGTTCTTTGAAAGGACAAATCTCTGCTCTTTCTGTTCTTTTTCACAGAAAGATTGCTATTCTTCCTGATATTCATTGTTTTGTACAAGCGTTGGTTCGTATAAAACCTGTCATTAAGTCAATTTCTCCTCCTTGGAGTTTGAATTTGGTTCTGGGAGCTCTTCAAGCTCCTCCGTTTGAACCTATGCATTCATTGGACATTAAATTACTTTCTTGGAAAGTTTTGTTCCTTTTGGCCATCTCTTCTGCCAGAAGAGTTTCTGAATTATCTGCTCTTTCTTGTGAGTCTCCTTTTCTGATTTTTCATCAGGATAAGGCGGTGTTGCGAACTTCTTTTGAATTTTTACCTAAAGTTGTGAATTCCAACAACATTAGTAGAGAAATTGTGGTTCCTTCATTATGTCCTAATCCTAAGAATTCTAAGGAGAAATCGTTGCATTCTTTGGATGTTGTTAGAGCTTTGAAATATTATGTTGAAGCTACGAAATCTTTTCGTAAGACTTCTAGTCTATTTGTTATCTTTTCCGGTTCTAGAAAAGGCCAGAAAGCTTCTGCCATTTCTTTGGCATCTTGGTTGAAATCTTTAATTCATCTTGCCTATGTTGAGTCGGGTAAAACTCCGCCTCAGAGAATTACAGCTCATTCTACTAGGTCAGTTTCTACTTCCTGGGCGTTTAGGAATGAAGCTTCGGTTGACCAGATCTGCAAAGCAGCAACTTGGTCCTCTTTGCATACTTTTACTAAATTCTACCATTTTGATGTATTTTCTTCTTCTGAAGCAGTTTTTGGTAGAAAAGTACTTCAGGCAGCGGTTTCAGTTTGAATCTTCTGCTTATGTTTTTCGTTAAACTTTATTTTGGGTGTGGATTATTTTCAGCAGGAATTCTTTATTTTATCCCTCCCTCTCTAGTGACTCTTGTGTGGAAAGATCCACATCTTGGGTAGTCATTATCCCATACGTCACTAGCTCATGGACTCTTGCTAATTACATGAAAGAACACATAATTTATTTAAGAACTTACCTGATAAATTCATTTCTTTCATATTAGCAAGAGTCTATGAGGCCTGCCCTTTTTTTGTGGTGGTTATGATTTTGTATAAAGCACAATTATTCCAATTCCTTATTTTATATGCTTTCGCACTTTTTTATCACCCCACTTCTTGGCTATTCGTTAAACTGAATTGTGGGTGTGGTGAGGGGTGTATTTATAGGCATTTTGAGGTTTGGGAAACTTTGCCCCTCCTGGTAGGAATGTATATCCCATACGTCACTAGCTCATGGACTCTTGCTAATATGAAAGAAATGAATTTATCAGGTAAGTTCTTACATAAATTATGTTTTTCTCCCTCAGTATAAGAGAAATAAGCAAAAGGGACGTCAGAGTCATTTTCGTTCCTTTCGAAACTTCAAGGGTAAGCCTTCCTCTCCTTCTCCAAGACAGGAACAGTTCAAGCCTTCCTAGAGACCCATCCAATCTTGGATTGAGGGAAAAGCAATCCAAGAAGCCAGCTAATGATCCAAAGTCAGCATGAAGGGCCTGCCCTCGATCCGGGACCGGATCTTGAGGGGGGCAGACTTTTTTTTCTTTTTTCGCTCAGGTTTGGGTTCGTGATGTTCAGGATCCTTGGGCGATAGACATCGTGTCCCAGGGATACAAACTAGAATTCAAGACCTTTTCCCCCCAGGGGCAGATTTCTTCTCTCAAGATTATCTGTCGACTACATTAAAAAAGAGGTGTTCTTTCATTGTGCTCGGGATCTATCCAAAATTGGGGTTATAGTTCCTGTTCCCATTCTGGAGCAGGGTCTGGGATTTTACCCCAATTTGTTTGTGTTTCCCAAGAAAGAGGGAACCACCTGACCAATCTTGGATCTTAAGAGTCTAAACAAAATTTCTCAGAGTACTGTTTTTCAAAATGGAAACTATTCGTTCCATTCTTCATTTAGTTCAAGAGGGTCATTTTATGACAACTGTAGATTTAAAAGATGCGTACCTTCATGTTCCCATCCACAGGGATCATAACAAGTTTCTGAGTCTTGCTTTTATCCACAAATACTTCCAATTTGTGGCTCTCCTTCTGGTCTTGCTACAGCTCCCAGAATTTTTTCAAGGGTTCTGGGATCTCTGTTGACAGTGCTCTGGTTATTCAGGGTATTGCAGTGGCGCCGTATCTGGACAACATTCTGGTTCAGGCCCAGGCTTTTCATCTAGCAAACTCCCACGTTGAGTTGCTCTTATCCTTCCTGCGTTTTAATGGTTGGAAGGTGAATCTGTAAAAGAGTTCCTTAATTCCATCTACAAGGCGAACCATAATAGATTCCATTTTGATTAAAAAAAAATAAAAATTCTGACATGTCAGAAAATCCAAGATTTTCAATTCTTGCCTGTCTCTTCAATTCTCTCCTCAGCCATCAGTGGCTCAATGTATGGAGGTAATCGGTCTGATGGTAGCCACCATGGACACTATATTCCTTTTGCTCTTTTCCATATCAGACCTCTGCAGTTATGCATGCTCAGACAGTGGAACTGGGATTATGCCTATCCGTCTCCCCGAATTCATCTGGATCAGATGACAAGAGATTCTCTTCCTTGGTGGTTGTCTCAGGATCATCTTTCACAGGGAACCTGTTTTCGCCGACCTACCTGGGTGATAGTGACAACGGACGCCAGCCTGATAGGTTGGGGAGCAGTCTGGGGCCTTCTAAGGGCTCAGGGGACATGGACTCGGTATGTTCTCCCCATAAACATTCTTAGAGCTAAGAGCAATCTTTAATACTCTTCTGGCCTGGCATCAGTTAGATTACGCCCGGTTTATCAGATTTCAGTAGGATAATATAACCTCAGTGGCTTACATCAATCATCTGAGTTTCTTTGGCCATGAAGGAGGTGTCCAAGATTATTCAGTGGGCAGAAACCCACAACTTTTGTCTATCTGTGGTCCACATTCCAGGAGTGGACCATTTGGAAGCAGATTTTCTGAACAGTCAGACCTTTCACCCGAGGGAATGGGAACTACATCTGGATGTGTTCTCCAGCTTGATTCTCAAATGGGGACAGCAGGATCTAGATCTCATGGCATCTTGTCAGAATGCCAAGCTCCCGAGGTACGGGTTGAGGTCCAGGGACCCTCAAGCGGTTCTGATAGAGGCTATGGCAGTTCTTTGGAATTTCAGTCTTACATACCCATTTCCCCCGTTCGCTCGTCTTCCTCGAGTCATTGCTTGGATCAAGCAAGAAAGGGCGTTGGTGATTCTTATTGCTCCTGCGTGGCCTTGCACAACTTGGTATGTAGACCTAGTGGAGATGTCATCTCTCCCCCCCCCCTTAGAAACTTCCTCTGACAAAGGACCTCCTACATCTAGGGTCCTTCCTTCATCCAAATCTAGTTTCTCTGAAACTGACTGCTTGGAGAATAAACGCTTAATTTTATCTAAGCGTGGTTTTCGGAGTCGGTCATTGAGACTATGTTTCAGGCTTGCAAGCCTGTTGCCAGTAAAATTTGCAATAAGATTTGGCGAAAATATCTGTATTGGTGTGAATCCAAAGGCTACGCTTGGTGTAGAGTTCGGATTCCTAGAATTTTGTTTTTTCTCTAAGAGGGTTTGGAGAAGAGTTTATTGGAAAGTTCCCTAAAGTGTCAAATATCTGCCTTGTCTATTTTGTTACATAAATGTCTGGCGGATGTACCAGACATGCAATCGTTCGGTCAGACCTTGGTCAGAATCAGGCCTGTGTTTAAGCCGGTTACTCCTCCCTGGAGTCTTAATCTAGTTCTTAAAGTTCTTCAACAGGCTCCGTTTGAGCCTATGCATTCCTTAGATATTAAGGCCTAGATTTAGAGTTCGGCGGTAGCCGTCAAAACCAGCGTTAGAGGCTCCTAACGCTGGTTTTGGCCGCCCGCTGGTATTTGGAGTCAGTGATTAAAGGGTCTAACGCTGACTTTTCAGCCGCGACTTTTCCATACCGCAGATCCCCCTACGCCATTTGCGTAGCCTATCTTTTCAATGGGATCTTCCTAACGCCGGTATTTAGAGTCGTTTCTGCAGTGAGCGTTAGAGCTCTAACGACAAGATTCCAGCCGCCTGAAAATAGCAGGAGTTAAGAGCTTTCTGGCTAACGCCGGTTTATAAAGCTCTTAACTACTGTACCCTAAAGTACACTAACACCCATAAACTACCTATGTACCCCTAAACCGAGGTCCCCCCACATCGCCGCCACTCGATTAAAATTTTTAACCCCTAATCTGCCGACCGCCACCTACGTTATACTTATGTACCCCTAATCTGCTGCCCCTAACACCGCCGACCCCTGTATTATATCTATTAACCCCTAACTTGCCCCCCACAACGTCGCCGCAAGCTACTTAAAATAATTAACCCCTAATCTTCCGACCGCAAATCGCCGCCACCTACGTTATCCCTATGTACCCCTAATCTGCTACCCCTAACATCGCCGACCCCTATGTTATATTTATTAACCCCTAATCTGCCCCCCTCAACGTCGCCGACACCTACCTACACTTATTAACCCCTAATCTGCCGAGCGGACCTGAGCAATACTATAATAAAGTTATTAACCCCTAATCCGCCTCACTAACCCTATCATAAATAGTATTAACCCCTAATCTGCCCTCCCTAACATCGCCGACACCTACCTTCAATTATTAACCCCTAATCTGCCGACCGGAGCTCACCGCTATTCTAATAAATGTATTAACCCCTAAAGCTAAGTCTAACCCTAACACTAACACCCCCCTAAGTTAAATATAATTTTTATCTAACGAAATAAATTAACTCTTATTAAATAAATAATTCCTATTTAAAGCTAAATACTTACCTGTAAAATACATCCTAATATAGCTACAATATAAATTATAATTATATTATAGCTATTTTAGGATTAATATTTATTTTACAGGCAACTTTGTAATTATTTTAACCAGGTACAATAGCTATTAAATAGTTAAGAACTATTTAATAGTTACCTAGTTAAAATAATAACAAATTTACCTGTAAAATAAATCCTAACCTAAGATATAATTAAACCTAACACTACCCTATCAATAAAATAATTAAATAAACTACCTACAATTACCTACAATTAACCTAACACTACACTATCAATAAATTAATTAAACACAATTGCTACAAATAAATACAATTAAATAAACTATCTAAAGTACAAAAAATAAAAAAGAACTAAGTTACAGAAAATAATAAAATATTTACAAACATAAGAAAAATATTACAACAATTTTAAACTAATTACACCTACTCTAAGCCCCCTAATAAAATAACAAAGCCCCCCAAAATAAAAAATTCCCTACCCTATTCTAAAATACAAATATTACAAGCTCTTTTACCTTACCAGCCCTGAACAGGGCCCTTTGCGGGGCATGCCCCAAGAATTTCAGCTCTTTTGCCTGTAAAAAAAACATACAATACCCCCCCCCCAACATTACAACCCACCACCCACATACCCCTAATCTAACCCAAACCCCCCTTAAATAAACCTAACACTAATCCCCTGAAGATCTTCCTACCTTGTCTTCACCATACCAGGTTCACCGATCCGTCCTGGCTCCAAGATCTTCATCCAACCCAAGCGGGGGTTGGCGATCCATAATCCGGTGCTCCAAAGTCTTCCTCCTATCCGGCAAGAAGAGGACATCCGGACCGGCAAACATCTTCTCCAAGCGGCATCTTCTATCTTCTTCCATCCGATGACGACCGGCTCCATCTTGAAGACCTCCAGCGCGGATCCATCCTCTTCTTCCGACGACTAGACGACGAATGACGGTTCCTTTAAGGGACGTCATCCAAGATGGCGTCCCTCGAATTCCGATTGGCTGATAGGATTCTATCAGCCAATCGGAATTAAGGTAGGAATTTTCTGATTGGCTGATGGAATCAGCCAATCAGAATATAGTTCAATCCGATTGGCTGATCCAATCAGCCAATCAGATTGAGCTCGCATTCTATTGGCTGATCGGAACAGCCAATAGAATGCGAGCTCAATCTGATTGGCTGATTGGATCAGCCAATCGGATTGAACTATATTCTGATTGGCTGATTCCATCAGCCAATCAGAAAATTCCTACCTTAATTCCGATTGGCTGATAGAATCCTATCAGCCAATCGGAATTCGAGGGACGCCATCTTGGATGACGTCCCTTAATGGAACCGTCATTCGTCGTCTAGTCGTCGGAAGAAGAGGATGGATCCGCGCTGGAGGTCTTCAAGATGGAGCCGGTCGTCATCGGATGGAAGAAGATAGAAGATGCCGCTTGGAGAAGATGTTTGCCGGTCCGGATGTCCTCTTCTTGCCGGATAGGAGGAAGACTTTGGAGCACCGGATTATGGATCGCCAACCCCCGCTTGGGTTGGATGAAGATCTTGGAGCCAGGACGGATCGGTGAACCTGGTATGGTGAAGACAAGGTAGGAAGATCTTCAGGGGATTAGTGTTAGGTTTATTTAAGGGGGGTTTGGGTTAGATTAGGGGTATGTGGGTGGTGGGTTGTAATGTTGGGGGGGGGGGGGTATTGTATGTTTTTTTTTTACAGGCAAAAGAGCTGAAATTCTTGGGGCATGCCCCGCAAAGGGCCCTGTTCAGGGCTGGTAAGGTAAAAGAGCTTGTAATATTTGTATTTTAGAATAGGGTAGGGAATTTTTTATTTTGGGGGGCTTTGTTATTTTATTAGGGGGCTTAGAGTAGGTGTAATTAGTTTAAAATTGTTGTAATATTTTTCTTATGTTTGTAAATATTTTATTATTTTCTGTAACTTAGTTCTTTTTTATTTTTTGTACTTTAGATAGTTTATTTAATTGTATTTATTTGTAGCAATTGTGTTTAATTAATTTATTGATAGTGTAGTGTTAGGTTAATTGTAGGTAATTGTAGGTAGTTTATTTAATTATTTTATTGATAGGGTAGTGTTAGGTTTAATTATATCTTAGGTTAGGATTTATTTTACAGGTAAATTTGTTATTATTTTAACTAGGTAACTATTAAATAGTTCTTAACTATTTAATAGCTATTGTACCTGGTTAAAATAATTACAAAGTTGCCTGTAAAATAAATATTAATCCTAAAATAGCTATAATATAATTATAATTTATATTGTAGCTATATTAGGATTTATTTTACAGGTAAGTATTTAGCTTTAAATAGGAATCATTTATTTAATAAGAGTTAATTTATTTCGTTAGATAAAAATTATATTTAACTTAGGGGGGTGTTAGTGTTAGGGTTAGACTTAGCTTTAGGGGTTAATACATTTATTAGAATAGCGGTGAGCTCCGGTCGGCAGATTAGGGGTTAATAATTGAAGGTAGGTGTCGGCGATGTTAGGGAGGGCAGATTAGGGGTTAATACTATTTATGATAGGGTTAGTGAGGCGGATTAGGGGTTAATAAGTGTAGGCAGGTGTCGGCGACGTTGTGGGGGGCAGATTAGGGGTTAATAAATATAACATAGGGGTCGGCGATGTTAGGGCAGCAGATTAGGGGTACATAGGGATAACGTAGGTGGCGGCGGTTTACGGAGCGGCAGATTAGGGGTTAAAAGTGTAATGCAGGGGTCAGCGATAGCGGGGGCGGCAGATTAGGGGTTAATAAGTGTAAGGTTAGGGGTGTTTCGACTCGGGGTACATGTTAGAGTGTTAGGTGCAGACGTAGGAAGTGTTTCCCCATAGGAAACAATGGGGCTGCGTTAAGAGCTGAACGCTGCTTTTTTGCAGGTGTTAGGTTTTTTTTCAGCTCAAACTGCCCCATTGTTTCCTATGGGAGAATCGTGCACGAGCACGTTTTTGATGCCGGCCGCGTCCGTAAGCAACTCTGGTATCGAGAGTTGCATTTGCGGTAAATATGCTCTACGCTCCTTTTTTGGAGCCTAACGCAGCATTTGTTTGAACTCTCGATACCAGAGTTAAATTTATGGTGCGGCCAGAAAAAAACCCGCGGAGCGTTAACAGCCCTTTTACCGCCGAACTCCAAATCTAGGCCTAAGTTATCTTGGAAGGTTTTGTTTCTTGTTGCTATTTCATCTGCTCGTAGAGTTTCAGAGCTCTTGGCATTACAGTATGAGTCTCCTTATCTTATTTTTAATTCGGATAAGGTAGTTTTGCGTACTTAGGGTTTCTCCCTAAAGTGGTTTCAGATCGGAACATTAATCAGGTGATTGTTGTTCTTTCCTTGTGTCCTAATCCTCCTCCTCAGAAGGAACGTCTGCTGCACAATCTGGACTTAGTGCGTGCATTGAAATTATATTTGCAGGCGGATTTTTGTCAGTCTTCTGCTTTGTTTGTTGTTTTCTCTGGGAAACGCAAGGTTCAGAAAGCTACGGCTACTTCACTTCTTTGTGGATGAAGAGTATAATTCGCTTGGCCTATGAAACAGCTGGACAGCAGCCTCCTGAGAGAGTCACTGCTCATTCCACAAGGGCTGTTTCCTCTTCCTGGGCATTCAAAGATGAAACTTCTGCGGAGCAGATTTGCAAGGCTGCAACTTGGTCCTCTCTTCACACTTTTTCAAAATTCTATAAATTTGATACTTTTGCCTCGGCTGAGGTTTCTTTTGGGAGAAAGATTCTTCAAGCAGTGGTGCCTTCGGTTTAGGTTCCCTGTCTTGTCCCTCCCGTATCATGTGTCCTCTAGCGTGGGTATTGATTCCCAATAGTAATTAGAAATGATCTGTGGACTCATTGTGTCATTAGAGAACAAAATTTATGCTTACCTGATAAATTCATTTCTTTCATGTAATTAGCAAGAGTCCATGAGCTAGTGACGTATGGGATATACATTCCTACCAGGAGGGGCAAAGTTTCCCAAACCTTAAAATGCCTATAAATACACCCCTCACCACACCCACAATTCAGTTTTACAAACTTTGCCTCCGATGGAGGTGGTGAAGTAAGTTTGTGCTAGATTCTACGTTGATATGCGCTCCGCAGCAAGTTGGAGCCCGGTTTTCCTCTCAGCGTGCAGTGAATGTCAGAGGGATGTGAGGAGAGTATTGCCTATTTGAATGCAGTGATCTCCTTCTAAGGGGTCTATTTCATAGGTTCTCTGTTATCGGTCGTAGAGATTCATCTCTTACCTCCCTTTTCAGATCGACGATATACTCTTATATATACCATTACCTCTGCTGATTCTCGTTTCAGTACTGGTTTGGCTATCTGCTATATGTAGATGAGTGTCCTGGGGTAAGTAAGTCTTATTTTCTGTGACACTCCTAGCTATGGTTGGGCACTTTGTTTATAAAGTTCTAAATATATGTATTCAAACATTTATTTGCCTTGACTCAGAATGTTCAACTTTCCTTATTTTTCAGACAGTCAGTTTCATATTTGGGATAATGCATTTTAATTTAACATTTTTTACCTTAAATTTGACTTTTTCCCTGTGGGCTGTTAGGCTCGCGGGGGCTGAAAATGCTTCATTTTATTGCGTCATTCTTGGCGCTGACTTTTTTGGCGCAAAAATTCTATTTCCGTTTCCGGCGTCATACGTGTCGCCGGAAGTTGCGTCATTCTTTGACGTTATTTTGCGCCAAAAATGTCGGCGTTCCGGATGTGGCGTCATTTTTGGCGCCAAAAAGCATTTAGGCGCCAAATAATGTGGGCGTCTTATTTGGCGCGAAAAAATATGGGCGTCACTTTTGTCTCCACATTATTTAAGTCTCATTTTTTATTGCTTCTGGTTGCTAGAAGCTTGTTCTTTGGCATTTTTTCCCATTCCTGAAACTGTCATTTAAGGAATTTGATCAATTTTGCTTTATATGTTGTTTTTTTCTTTTACATATTGCAAGATGTTCCACGTTGCAACTGAGTCAGAAGATACTTCAGGAAAATCACTGCACAGTGCTGGAGTTACCAAGCTAAGTGTATCTGCTATAAACTTTTGGTATCTGTTTCTCCAGCTGTTATTTGTATTGCATGTCATGTCAAACTTATTAATGCAGATAAAATTTCCTTTAGTACTGTTACATTACCTGTTGCTGTTCCGTCAACATCTAATTTTCAGAGTGTTCCTGATAACATAAGAGATTTTATTTTTTAAATCCATTTAGAAGGCTATGTCTGTTATTTCTCCTTCTAGTATAAATAAAATCTTTTAAAACTTCTCTTTTTTTCAGATGAATTTTTAAATGAACATCATCATTCTGATACTGATAATGGTTCTTCTGGTTCAGAGGTTTCTGTCTCAGAGGTTGATGCTGATAAATCTTTGTATTTGTTCAAGATGGAATTTATTCGTTCTTTACTTAAAGAAGTATTATTTGCATTAGAAATAGAGGATTCTGGTCCTCTTGATTCTAAATGTAAACGTTTAAATAAGGTTTTTAAATCTCCTGTAGTTATTCCAGAAGTGTTTTATCTCCCTGATGCTATTTCTGAAGTAATTTCCAGGGAATGGAATAATTTGGGTAATTTATTTACTCCTTCTAGACGTTTAAGCAAATTATATCCTGTGCCATCTGACAGATTAGAGTTTTTTGAGACAAAAATCCCTAAGGTTATGGGGCTGTCTCTACTCCTGTTAATGTACTACTATTCCTACGGCAGATAGTATTTCATTTAAGGATCCTTTAGATAGGAAAATTGAATCCTTTCTAAGAAAAGCTTACTTATGTTCAGGTAATCTTCTTAGACCTGCTATATTTTTAGCGGATGTTGCTGCAGCTTCAACTTTTTGATTAGAAGCTTTAGCGCAACAAGTAACAGATCATAATTTTATAGCATTATTATTATTCTATAACATGCTAATAATTTTATTGGTGATACCATCTTTTGATATCATTAGAGTTGATGTCAGGTATATGTTTCTAGCTATTTTAGCTAGAAAAGCTTTATGGATTAAACTTGGAATGCTGACATGTCTTCTAAGTCATCTTTGCTTTCCCTTTCTTTCCAGGGTAAATAATCATTTTAGTTCCTTTCCTCACAAGGAACAAAAGCCTGATCCTTCATCCTCAGGAGCGGTATCAGTTTGGAAACTATTTCCAGTTTGGAATATATCCAAGCCTTATAGAAACCTATAGCCAGCTCCTAAGTACCTATGAAGGTGCGGCCCTTATTCCAGCTCAGCTGGTATGGGGCAGATTACGTTTTCTTCAAAGAAATTTGGATCAATTCCGTTCTTAATCTCTGGTTTCAGAAACATTGTTTCAGAAAGGTACAGAATTGGCTTCAAGTTAAGGCCTCCTGCTAAGAGATTCTTTTCTTTTCCGTGTCCCAGTTAACACAGCAAAGGCTCAGCATTTCTGTAATGTGTTTCAGATCTAGAGTTGGCTGGAGTATTTATGCCAGTTCCAGTTCTGGAACAGGGGCTGGGGTTTTATTTTATCTCTTCATTTGTACCAAAGAAGGTCAATTCCTTCAGACCAGTTCCGGATCTGTCATTATTGAATCGTTATGTTAGGATACCAACATTCAAGATGGTTATTGTAGGACTATCCTGCCTTTTGTTTAGCAAGGGCATTATATGTCTACAATAGATTTACAGGATGTGTATCTGCATATTCCGATTCATCCAGATCACTTTTAGTGTCTGAGATTCTCTTTTTAGACAAGCATTACCAGTTTTGTGGCTCTACCGTTTGGCCTAGCCTCAGTTCCAAGAATTTTTTTCAAAGGTTCTCGGTGCCCCTTTTTTCTGTAATCAGAGAATAGGGTTTTGGTATTTCCTTATTTGGACGATATTTTGGTACTTGCTCAGTCTTCTCATTTTCGAAGAATCTCATACGAATCGACTTGTGTTGTTTCTTCAAATTCATGGTTGGAGGATCAATTTACCATTCAGTTCATTGATTCCTCAGACAAGGGTAACCTTTTTAGGTTTCTAGATAAATTCAGTGTCTATGACTCTGTCCTTGTCAGACAAGAGAAGTTTAACATTGATATCAGCTTGTCAAAACCTTCAGTCACAATCATTCCCTTTGGTAGCCTTATGCATGGAAATGTTGGGTCTTAGGACTGCCGCATCAGATGCGATCTCCTTTGCTCGTTTTCATATGCGACCTCTTCAGCTCTGTATGCTGAACCAATGGTGCAGGGATTACTCAAAGATATCTCAATTAATATCTTTAAACCGATTTTACAACACTCTCTGACATGGTGGACAGATCACCATCGTTTAGTTCAGGGGGCTTCTTTGTTCTTCCGACCTGGACTATAATCTCAACAGATGCAAGTCTTACAGGTTGGGGAGCTGTGTGGGGGTATCTGACGGCACAAGGGGTTTGGGAATCTCAGGAGGTGAGATTTCCGATCAATATTTTGGAACTCCGTGCAATTTTCAGAGCTCTTCAGTCTTGGCCTCTTCTCAAGAGAGAGTTGTTCATTTGTTTTCAGATAGACAATGTCACAACTGTGGCATACATCAATCATCAAGGAGGGACTCACAGTCCTCTGGCTATGAAAGAAGTATCTCGAATTTTGGTTTGGGCGGAATCCAGCTCCTGTCTAATCTCTGCGGTTCATATCCCAGGTATGGACAATTGGAAAGCGGATTATCTCAGTCGCCAAACGTTGCATCCGGGCGAATGGTCTCTTCACCCAGAGGTATTTCTTCAGATTGTTCAAATGTGGGAACTTCCAGAAATAGATCTGATGGCTTCTCATCTAAACAAGAAACTTCCCAGGTATCTGTCCAGATCCCGGGATCCTCAGGCGGAGGCAGTGGATGAATTATCACTTCCTTGGAAGTATCATCCTGCCTATATCTTTCCGCCTCTAGTTCTTCTTCCAAGAGTAATCTCCAAGATTCTGAAGGAATGCTCGTTTGTTCTGCTGGTAGCTCCGGCATGGCCTCACAGGTTTTGGTATGCGGATCTTGTCCGGATGGCCTCTTGCCAACCGTGGACTCTTCCGTTAAGACCAGACCTTTTGTCTCAAGGTCCTTTTTTCCATCAGGATCTGAAATCCTTAAATTTAAAGGTATGGAGATTGAACGCTTGATTCTTGGTCAAAGAGGTTTCTCTGACTCTGTGATTAATACTATGTTACAGTCTCGTAAATCTGTATCCAGAGAGATATATTATAGAGTCTGGAAGACTTATATTTCTTGGTGTCTTTCTCATCATTTTTTCTTGGCATTCTTTTAGAATACCGAGAATATTACAGTTTCTTCAGGATGGTTTAGATAAGGGTTTGTCCGCAAGTTCCTTGAAAGGTCAAATCTCTGCTCTTTCTGTTCTTTTTCACAGACAGATTGCTATTCTTCCTGATATTCATTGTTTTGTACAAGCTTTGGTTCGTATAAAGCCTGTCATTAAGTCAATTTCTCCTCCTTGGAGTTTGAATTTGGTTCTGGGGGTTCTTCAAGCTCCTCCATTTGAACCTATGCATTCATTGGATATTAAATTACTTTCTTGGAAAGTTTTGTTCCTTTTGGCCATCTCTTCTGCCAGAAGAGTTTCTGAATTATCTGCTCTTTCTTGTGAGTCTCCTTTTCTGATTTTTCATCAGGATAAGGCGGTGTTGCGAACTTCTTTTGAATTTTTACCTAAGTTGTAAATTCCAACAACATTAGTAGAGACATTGTGGTTCCTTCATTATGTCTTAATCCTAAGAATTCTAAGGAGAAATCGTTGCATTCTTTGGATGTTATTAGAGCTTTGAAATATTATGTTGAAGCTACTAAGTCTTTCCGAAAGACTTCAAGTTTATTTGTTATCTTTTCCGGTTTTAGAAAAGCCAGAAAACTTCTGCCATTTCTTTGGCATCTTGGTTGAAATCTTTAATTCATCTTGCCTATGTTGAGTCGGGTAAGACTCCGCCTCATAGGATTACAGCTCATTCTACTAGGTCAGTTTCTACTTCCTGGGCGTTTAGGAATGAAGCTTCGGTTGATCAGATTTGCAAAGCGGCAACTTGGTCCTCTTTGCATACTTTTACCAAATTCTACCATTTTGTTGTATTTTCTTCTTCTGAAGCAGTTTTTGGTAGAAAAGTACTTCAGGCAGCATTTTCAGTTTGAATCTTCTGCTTATGTTTTTCATTAAACTTTATTTTGGGTGTGGATTATTTTCAGCAGGAATTGGCTGTCTTTATTTTATCCCTCCCTCTCTAGTGACTCTTGTGTGGAAAGATCCACATCTTGGGTAGTCATTATCCCATACGTCACTAGCTCATGGACTCTTGCTAATTACATGAAAGAAAACATAATTTATGTAAGAACTTACCTGATAAATTCATTTCTTTCATATTAGCAAGAGTCCATGAGGCCCGCCCTTTTTTTGTGGTGGTTATGATTTTTTTGTATAAAGCACAATTATTCCAATTCCTTATTTTATATGCTTTCGCACTTTTTTCTTATCACCCCACTTCTTGGCTATTCGTTAAACTGAATTGTGGGTGTGGTGAGGGGTGTATTTATAGGCATTTTAAGGTTTGGGAAACTTTGCCCCTCCTGGTAGGAATGTATATCCCATACGTCACTAGCTCATGGACTCTTGCTAATATGAAAGAAATGAATTTATCAGGTAAGTTCTTACGTAAATTATGTTTTTTTGAAACGATGAGTCCACGGCCCGCCCTGATTTTTTAAGACCGGCTTTTGTCATACTATAAACCTCAGACACCTCTGCACCTTGTTGCTTCCTTTCTCTCCTTTTACTTCGGTCGAATGACTGGGGTTGGAGGGAAGGGAGGTGATATTTATCAGCTTTGCTGTGGTGCTCTTTGCTGCCTTCTGCTGGGCAGGAGTGATATTCCCAATAGTAATTAGATGATCCGTGGACTCATCGTGTCAAATTTATAAGGTAAGCATGAATTTAGTTTATTAAGCCACAATAGTCTTTAGTCAATTGACTAATTTGTTAATTTCTCAGCTCCACGTAGGGGTCAGAAAGTGATAGCGTAGAGCCTATTTCATATAGCTTCCTTGTAGGTGGCTAATTATCTTCCAAATGCATAACTGCTCATTCTACCAGTCCAGTTTCTACCTCTTGGGCATCTAACAATGTAGCTTCAGATTTGCAAAGCAGGTAGTTAGTCTTTCTTAGGCACGTTCACAATTTGTTTTACCAGTTTGCCGTTTTTCTCTTTTCTGAGATGGCTTTTGGCAGGAATGGCCTACAGGTTCCTGGTCAATAGGTGCCTGCCTTATTTTTCCCCCACCCATTTTCTTGTGAAAGAAAATCATTTATGCTTACCTTTCATGGGGTGAGAGTCCACAATACTCACCCACATTTATTCTTTCAGTTGGCGGCAATTCTTGCTAATACCTCATTTACACTAATTTGTTCTTACCCTTTTTTGTTCTATTTCTCCTTTCTCCAACATAGGTGTGTCCGGTCCACGGCGTCATCCTTACTTGTGGGATATTCTCTTCCCCAACAGGAAATGGCAAAGAGCCCAGCAAAGCTGGTCACATGATCCCTCCTAGGCTCCGCCTTCCCCAGTCATTCTCTTTGCCGTTGCACAGGCAACATCTCCACGGAGATGGCTCAGAGTTTTTTGGTGTTTAAATGTAGTTTTTTTTCTGCAATCAAGAGTTTGTTATTTTAAAATAGTGCTGGTATGTACTATTTACTCTGAAACAGAAAAGAGATGAAGATTTCTGTTTGTAAGAGGAAAATGATTTTAGCAACCGTTACTAAAATCGATGGCTGTTTCCACACAGGACTGTTGAGAGGAATTAACTTCAGTTGGGGGAAACAGTGAGCAGACTTTGGCTGCTTGAGGTATGACACATTTCTAACAAGACTTGGTAATGCTGGAAGCTGTCATTTTCCCTATGGGATCCGGTAAGCCATTTTCTTAATTTTCAATATAAGAATACAAGGGCTTCACAAGGGCTTTAAAGACTGGTAGACATTTTTCTGGGCCAAAACGATTACTATATAGGCATGTTTAATGGTTTATAGCTTAGGAGAGTTATTTTAATCTTGGCAAATTGTTAAAAGAACGGACAGGCACTGTATTGGACACCTTTTTCACTGGGGGCCTTTTCTAGTCATAGGCAGAGCCTCATTTTCGCGCCACTAATGCGCAGTTGTTTTTGAGAAGCAAGGCATGCAGATGCATGTGTGAGGTGCTCAGATCCACTGAAAAAGCTTATTGAAGGCGTCATTTGGTATCGTATTCCCCTCTGGGCTTGGTTGGGTCTCAGCAAAGCAGATACCAGGGACTGTATAGGGGTTAAATGTAAAAACGGCTCCGGTTCCGTTATTTTAAGAGTTAAAGCTTTCAAATTTGGTGTGCAATACTTTTAAGGCTTTATGACACTGGTGAAATTTTGGTGAATTTTGAACATTTCCTTCATACTTTTGCGTATATTCAGTAAAAAAGTGTGTTCAGTTTAAAATTTAAAGAGACAGTAACGGTTTTATTTCTCCAACATAGGTGTGTCCGGTCCACGGCGTCATCCTTACTTGTGGGATATTCTCTTCCCCAACAGGAAATGGCAAAGAGCCCAGCAAAGCTGGTCACATGATCCCTCCTAGGCTCCGCCTACCCCAGTCATTCTCTTTGCCGTTGTACAGGCAACATCTCCACGGAGATGGCTTAGAGTTTTTGGATTAAAAGCATCATCAGATTGGCTTACGAGACTGCCGGACGGCAGCCTCCTGAAAGAATCACAGCTCATTCCACTAGGGCTGTGGCTTCCACATGGGCCTTCAAGAACGAGGCTTCTGTTGATCAGATATGTAGGGCAGCGACTTGGTCTTCACTGCACACTTTTACCAAATTTTACAAGTTTGATACTTTTGCTTCTTCTGAGGCTGTTTTTGGGAGAAAGGTTTTGCAAGCCGTGGTGCCTTCCATTTAGGTGACCTGATTTGCTCCCTCCCTTCATCCGTGTCCTAAAGCTTTGGTATTGGTTCCCACAAGTAAGGATGACGCCGTGGACCGGACACACCTATGTTGGAGAAAACAGAATTTATGTTTACCTGATAAATTACTTTCTCCAACGGTGTGTCCGGTCCACGGCCCGCCCTGGTTTTTTAATCAGGTCTGATAATTTATTTTCTTTAACTACAGTCACCACGGTATCATATGGTTTCTCCTATGCAAATATTCCTCCTTAACGTCGGTCGAATGACTGGGGTAGGCGGAGCCTAGGAGGGATCATGTGACCAGCTTTGCTGGGCTCTTTGCCATTTCCTGTTGGGGAAGAGAATATCCCACAAGTAAGGATGACGCCGTGGACCGGACACACCGTTGGAGAAAGTAATTTATCAGGTAAACATAAATTCTGTTTTTAAAACGTTTTTTGTGCTTTGTTACCAAGTTTATGCCTATTAACATGTCTGAACTATCAGATAGACGATGTTCTGTATGTTCGGAAGCCAAGGTTCCTATCCATTTAAATATATGTGATAAATGTGACAAACAAAGTAGGGACAATGATACCACTGATAATAATGTTGCCCAAAACGATTCCTTAAGTGAGGGGCGTAAGCATGGTACTGCATCATCCCCTTCTATGTCTACACCAGTCTTGCCCACTCAGGAGGCCCCTAGTACATCTAGTGCGCCAATCCTCCTTACTATGCAACAATTAACGGCTGTAATGGATAATTCTATTAAAAACATTTTAGCCAAAATGCCCACTTATCAGCGAAAGCGCGACTGCTCTGTTTTAGATACTGAAGAGCATGAGGACGCTGATGATAATGGTTCTGACATGCCCTTACACCAGTCTGAAGGGGCTAGGGAGGTTTTGTCTGAGGGAGAAATTTCAGATTCAGGAAAAATTTCTCAACAAGCTGAACCTGATGTTATTACATTTAAATTTAAATTGGAACATCTCCGCGCTCTGCTTAAGGAGGTGTTATCTACTCTGGATGATTGTGACAATTTGGTCATTCCAGAGAAATTATGTAAAATGGACAGGTTCCTAGAGGTCCCGGTGCCCCCCGAAGCTTTTCCTATACCCAAGCGGGTGGCGGACATTGTAAATAAAGAATGGGAAAGGCCCGGCATACCTTTTGTCCCTCCCCCTATATTTAAGAAATTATTTCCTATGGTCGACCCCAGGAAGGACTTATGGCAGACAGTCCCCAAGGTCGAGGGGGCGGTTTCTACTCTAAACAAACGCACCACTATCCCTATAGAAGATAGTTGTGCTTTTAAAGATCCTATGGACAAAAAATTAGAGGGTTTGCTTAAAAAGATGTTTGTTCAGCAAGGTTTCCTTCTACAACCAATTTCGTGCATTGTTCCTGTCACTACAGCAGCGTGTTTCTGGTTCGAGGAACTAGAAAAGTCGCTCAATCAAGCATCCTCTTATGAGGAGGTTATGGGCAGAGTTCAAGCACTTAAGTTGGCTAACTCTTTTACCTTAGACGCCACTTTGCAATTAGCTAGATTAGCGGCGAAAAATTCAGGGTTTGCTATTGTGGCGCGCAGAGCGCTTTGGCTAAAGTCTTGGTCAGCGGATGCGTCC
This sequence comes from Bombina bombina, assembly GCF_027579735.1. Classification (NCBI taxonomy): domain Eukaryota; kingdom Metazoa; phylum Chordata; class Amphibia; order Anura; family Bombinatoridae; genus Bombina; species Bombina bombina. Next base: position 738,914,099 of record NC_069501.1, on the reverse strand, counting down.
TCCAAGAACAAATTACTTAACATACCTTTCAAGGGGAAAACGCTGTTTGGCCCTGACTTGAAAGAGATTATTTCAGATATCACTGGGGGTAAGGGCCACGCCCTTCCTCAGGATAGGTCTTTTAAGGCTAAAAAGAAACCAAATTTTCGTCCCTTTCGCAGAAACGGACCAGCCTCAAGTTCTACATCTTCTAAGCAAGAGGGTAATACTTCTCAAACCAAGCCAGCCTGGAGGCCAATGCAAGGCTGGAACAAAGGTAAGCAGGCCAAGAAGCCTGCCACTGCTACCAAGACAGCATGAGATGTTGGCCCCCGATCCGGGACCGGATCTGGTGGGGGGCAGACTTTCTCTCTTCGCTCAGGCTTGGGCAAGAGATGTTCTGGATCCTTGGGCGCTAGAAATAGTCTCCCAAGGTTATCTTCTGGAATTCAAGGAGCTACCCCCAAGGGGAAGGTTCCACAGGTCTCAATTGTCTTCAGACCACATAAAAAGACAGGCATTCTTACATTGTGTAGAAGACCTGTTAAAAATGGGAGTGATTCATCCTGTTCCATTAGGAGAACAAGGGATGGGATTCTACTCCAATCTGTTCATAGTTCCCAAAAAAGAGGGAACATTCAGACCAATCTTAGATCTCGAGATCCTAAACAAATTTCTCAAGGTTCCATCGTTCAAAATGGAAACCATTCGGACAATTCTTCCTACCATCCAGGAAGGTCAATTCATGACCACGGTGGATTTAAAGGATGCGTATCTACATATTCCTATCCACAAGGAACATCATCGGTTCCTAAGGTTCGCCTTTCTGGACAAGCATTACCAGTTTGTGGCACTTCCATTCGGATTAGCCACTGCTCCAAGAATTTTCACAAAGGTACTAGGGTCCCTTCTAGCGGTGCTAAGACCAAGGGGCATTGCAGTAGTACCTTACTTGGACGACATACTGATTCAAGCGTCGTCTCTACCACAAGCAAAGGCTCATACGGACATTGTCCTGGCCTTTCTCAGATCTCATGGGTGGAAAGTGAACGTAGAAAAAAGTTCTCTATTCCCGTCAACAAGAGTTCCCTTCTTGGGAACAATAATAGACTCCTTAGAAATGAGGATTTTTCTGACAGAGGCCAGAAAATCAAAACTTCTAAGCTCTTGTCAAGTACTTCATTCTGTTCTTCTTCCTTCCATAGCGCAGTGCATGGAAGTAATAGGTTTGATGGTCGCGGCAATGGACATAGTTCCTTTTGCGCGAATTCATCTAAGACCATTACAACTGTGCATGCTCAGTCAGTGGAATGGGGATTATACAGACTTGTCTCCGACGATACAAGTAGATCAGAGGACCAGAGATTCACTCCGTTGGTGGCTGACCCTGGACAACCTGTCACAAGGGATGAGCTTCCGCAGACCAGAGTGGGTCATTGTCACGACCGACGCCAGTCTGGTGGGCTGGGGCGCGGTCTGGGAACCCCTGAAAGCTCAGGGTCTTTGGTCTCGGGAAGAATCTCTTCTCCCGATAAATATTCTGGAACTGAGAGCGATATTCAATGCTCTCAAGGCTTGGCCTCAGCTAGCAAAGGCCAAATTCATACGGTTTCAATCAGACAACATGACGACTGTTGCGTATATCAACCATCAGGGGGGAACAAGGAGTTCCCTGGCGATGGAAGAAGTGACCAAAATAATTCAATGGGCGGAGACTCACTCCTGCCACTTGTCTGCAATCCACATCCCAGGAGTGGAAAATTGGGAAGCGGATTTTCTGAGTCGTCAGACATTTCATCCGGGGGAGTGGGAACTCCATCCGGAAATCTTTGCCAAAATAATTCAATTGTGGGGCATTCCAGACATGGATCTGATGGCGTCTCGTCAGAACTTCAAGGTTCCTTGCTACGGGTCCAGATCCAGGGATCCCAAGGCGACTCTAGTGGATGCACTAGTAGCACCTTGGAGCTTCAACCTAGCTTATGTGTTCCCACCGTTTCCTCTCATTCCCAGGCTGGTAGCCAGGATCAAACAGGAGAGGGTATCGGTGATCTTGATAGCTCCTGCGTGGCCACGCAGGACTTGGTATGCAGATCTGGTGAATATGTCATCGGCTCCACCATGGAAGCTACCTTTGAGACAGGACCTTCTTGTTCAAGGTCCGTTCAAACATCCGAATCTGGCCTCACTCCAACTGACTGCTTGGAGATTGAACGCTTGATTTTATCAAAGCGAGGGTTCTCAGATTCTGTCATTGATACTCTTGTTCAGGCTAGAAAGCCTGTAACTAGAAAAATCTACCATAAAATTTGGAAAAAATATATCTGTTGGTGTGAATCTAAAGGATTCCCATGGAACAAGATAAAAATTCCTAAGATTCTATCCTTTCTTCAAGAAGGTTTGGAGAAAGGATTATCTGCAAGTTCTTTGAAGGGACAGATTTCTGCTTTATCTGTTTTACTTCACAAAAAGCTGGCGGCTGTGCCAGATGTTCAAGCTTTTGTTCAGGCTCCGGTTAGAATCAAGCCTGTTTACAAACCTTTGACTCCTCCTTGGAGTCTCAATTTAGTTCTTTCAGTTCTTCAGGGGGTTCCGTTTGAACCCTTACATTCCGTTGATATCAAGTTATTATCTTGGAAAGTTTTGTTTTTGGTTGCAATTTCTTCTGCTAGAAGAGTTTCAGAGTTATCTGCTCTGCAGTGTTCTCCTCCTTATCTGGTGTTCCATGCAGATAAGGTGGTTTTGCGTACTAAACCTGGTTTTCTTCCGAAAGTTGTTTCTAACAAAAATATTAACCAGGAGATAGTCGTGCCTTCTTTGTGTCCGAATCCAGTTTCAAAGAAGGAACGTTTGTTGCACAATTTGGATGTAGTTCGTGCTCTAAAATTCTATTTAGAGGCTACAAAGGATTTCAGACAAACATCTTCCTTGTTTGTTGTTTATTCTGGTAAAAGGAGAGGTCAAAAAGCAACTTCTACCTCTCTCTCTTTTTGGCTTAAAAGCATCATCCGATTGGCTTATGAGACTGCCGGACGGCAGCCTCCTGAAAGAATCACAGCTCATTCCACTAGGGCTGTGGCTTCCACATGGGCCTTCAAGAACGAGGCTTCTGTTGATCAGATATGTAAGGCAGCGACTTGGTCTTCACTGCACACTTTTACCAAATTTTACAAATTTGATACTTTTGCTTCTTCTGAGGCTATTTTTGGGAGAAAGGTTTTGCAAGCCGTGGTGCCTTCCATCTAGGTGACCTGATTTGCTCCCTCCCATCATCCGTGTCCTAAAGCTTTGGTATTAGCTCCCACAAGTAAGGATGACGCCGTGGACCGGACACACCTATGTTGGAGAAAACAGAATTTATGTTTACCTGATAAATTACTTTCTCCAACGGTGTGTCCGGTCCACGGCCCGCCCTGGTTTTTAATCAGGTCTGATGATTTATTTTCTCTAGCTACAGTCACCACGGTATCATATGATTTCTCCTATGCAAATATTCCTCCTTTACGTCGGTCGAATGACTGGGGAAGGCGGAGCCTAGGAGGGATCATGTGACCAGCTTTGCTGGGCTCTTTGCCATTTCCTGTTGGGGAAGAGAATATCCCACAAGTAAGGATGACGCCGTGGACCGGACACACCGTTGGAGAAAGTAATTTATCAGGTAAACATAAATTCTGTTTTTTCTCATCTATACGTTACACATAGATATTAGACAGGTTTTAGAGATTAAAATATCTTGATGTGTTGGACAGGAGTTGAATCCCAGGTGTAATGGCTCATGGACTCACAACCATGAAAAAAAATGAATTTATCATGTTAACAGTTTTTTACACTAGATTGCAATATAAAATATTTTTTTTTTTTTTATTTTAGCTGGCTATTTCCTGACATAGGCAGTAATTTTATTCATAAATTGTTTTTATTAAAGCTTTATGAAACCCACATTTTTTTTCTTTCATGATTCAGATAGAGCATGCAATTTTAAGTGACGTTTTGATTTACTCCTATTAATTTTTCTTCATTCTCTTGGCTACATTTAGCGACCAATTGGCAAGCGCTACCCAGGTGCTGAACAAAAAAATGGACTGGCTCCTAAGCTTACCAGAATATTGAAGAAAATTTGATAATAGTAAGGGATTATTGAACGGTAGGGGGTTGGTTATACATGATATTGTTTAATAAGAGAGTTCCTTAAAATTTCATGGTCTCTCACTGATTTTCAAACCTGTCCTCAGGCCTCCCCAACAGGCCAATTTTTCAGGATTCCCTTGGATGTTCACTAATCAGCTGATTATTTCACCTGTGTTCCAGCTCAGATATCCTCAAAATGTGGCCTGAGGACAGACTTAAAAACAAGAAAAAGAATTTGGGTTTCATATCCCTTAAACTGTCTTATTCATTGGAAGGATACATTTTAAGGCTGCTTTATATTATAAAGTTAAGAATTTCTTTTCTCTTTAGTTATATCTGAAATTTGGGAATGTGACCTCAAAAAAACGTGTTTTTGTTATGAACAATTTCTCTTGTAAGATGTATCGAGTCCACGGATTCATCCTTGTGGGATATTCTCCTTCCCTACAGGAAGTGGCAGAGAGAGCACCCACAGCAGAGCTGTCTATATAGCTCCCCCCTTAGCTCCACCCCCCAGTCATTCTCTCTGCCTGCTTAACTGCTAGGAAGGGTAAAGAGCTATGTGGTGACTAAAATGTTAGTTTTTTACTTCTCAAGCAAAAGTTTATGATTTTAAATGGTACCGGTGTGTACTATTTACTCTCTGGCAGAAAAGGGATGAAGATTTCTGCAAGAAGGATGATGATCTTAGCACTTTGTAACTAAGATGCACTGCTGTTCTCACAAGGCCTGAAGAGTATTGGAAAACTTCAGTTGGGAGAACAGTTTGCAGGCTAAGCTGCATATGAGGTATGTTCAGTCTATATTTTTCTAGACAGACTGTGCTAAATCTAGAAAAGGCTGGCAATATCCCCATGAGGGAAGGGTAAGCTGTATTCAGATACTTTAATAGGAATTTCAGCTTGCTTGAAGGGCTCATTAGTTACTGGTGACACTGTTAGAAAAAAAAAAAAAAACGTTTTTTTTTTTTTTTTTGATGCATTTATAACGTTTTTTGAAGGGACTAAAGGGGTCATTGTGGCTTGGTTTTGAGTTTTGTAACTCACATGGTTAATTAAGAGACACTCTGGTGTTTCTCTGATAGGCCTCAAAACATCGAGTGAGGTGGGAGGGGCCTATTTTCGCGCCTCAGTTGCTCAGTTTCCTTTCCTCTGAGACATCACTGCTTCTCCTGTCGTTTCTGCTGTGTTTGAGGGTTGTTAAAGAAGTTTTTTCCCCCCACAAATCGTTCTGAAGGGCAGGGCATGCTGAGCTGTGGCATGGTGCTGAAAGTCTTTTTTACTGGGTTTAACGTTTTTTCAATCCGTTTTTGCCATTAAAGGGTTAATTGTTTATTTACATAGCTGTGCAAAGTTACTAAGCCTTTATAATGCTACTGTAAAAATGTCATTGTTTACTGCTTTTTTACACTGTTTTGCAGAACTGGTGCAGCTTTTTTTCTCTTAAAGGCACAGTACCTTTTTATTTCTAAGTGTTTTTTACTTTGATTACAGTGTTTTCCAAGCTTGCTTTTTACATTACTAGCCTGTTTAACATGTCTGACACCAAGGAAAATCCTTGTTTAATATGTTTGGAAGCCATTGTGGAACCCCCTCTTAGAATGTGTCCCAATTGTACTGATATGTCTATAAACTATAAAGAACATATATTAGCACTTAAAAATAGAGCAATAGATGATTCTCAGTCAGAAGTAAATGAGGGTTCGTCATCTTGCTCTCCCCAAGTGTCACAACCAGTAACGCCTGCACAAATGACGCCAAGTACCTCTAGTGCGTCAAATTCTTTTACTTTACAAGACATGGCCACAGTTATGAATACAACCCTCAGAGGTTTTATCTAAACTGCCTGGTTTACAAGGAAAGCGGGACAGCTCTGGGTTTAGAAAAAATGACACTTTAGTAGCCGTATCTGTATATGCCCTCACAATGCTCTGAAGTAGGGGTGAGGGATTTGTTATCTGAGGGAGAAATTTCTGATTCAGGAAAGACGCTTCCTCAGACAGATTCTGATATGACGGCCTTTAAATTTAAGCTTGAACACCTCCGCTTATTGCTCAGGGAGGTATTAGCGACTCTAGATGATTGTGACCCTATAGTGGTTCCAGAGAAATTGTGTAAAATGGATAAATACTTAGAGGTTCCTGTTTACACTGATGTTTTTCCAGTTCCTAAGAGGATTGTGAATATTATTAAGGAGTGGGATAGACCAGGTATTCCGTTCTCTCCCCCTCCTGTTTTTAAGAAAATGTTTCCCATATCTGACACCATGCGGGGCTCGTGGCAGACAGTCCCTAAGGTGGAGAGAGCTATTTCTACTCTGTCTAAGTGTACAACTATACCTATCGAAGACAGTTGTGCTTTCAAAGATCCTATGGATAAAAAATTAGAGGGTCTCCTGAAGAAAATTTTTGTTCATCAGGGTTTTTCTCTTCAACCTATTGCGTGCATTGTTCCTGTAACTACTGCAGCTGCTTTCTGGTTTGAGCCTCTAGAAGAGGCTCTTCAGATGGAGACTTCATTAGAGGAGATTATGGACAGAATCAAGGCCCTTAAGTTGGCTAATTCTTTTATTACAGATGCCGCTTTTCAACTGGCTAAATTAGCGGCAAAGAATTCAGGTTTTGCCATTTTAGCACGCAGGACGTTATGGCTTAAGTCCTGGTCTGCTGATGTGTCATCCAAATCTAAACTTTTGAACATCCCTTTCAAAGGAAAGACCCTATTCGGGCCTGAACTGAAAGAGATTATTTCAGACATCACTGGAGGGAAAGGTCATGCCCTTCCTCAGGATAGATCAAATAAGATGAAGATCAAACAAAATAATTTTCGTTCCTTTCGGAACTTCAAGAGTGGTTCCGTTTCGGCTTCCTCTGCTGCAAAGCAAGAGGGGAATTTTACCCAATCCAGGTCAGTCTGGAGACCTATCCAGGCTTGGAACAAGGGTAAACAGGCCAAGAAGCCTGCAGCTGCCTCTAAGACAGCATGAAGGGGTAGCCCCCGATCCGGGACCGGATCTAGTAGGGGGCAGACTCTCTCTCTTCGCTCAGGCTTGGGCAAGAGATGTTCACGATCCCTGGGCTTTAGAAATTGTGTCCCAGGGATATCTTCTGGAATTAAAAGACTCCCTTCCACGGGGGAGATTTCATATTTCTCGATTGTCTGTAATCCAGACAAAGAGAGAGGCGTTCTTACGCTGGGTAGAAGATCTGCTTACCATGGGGGTGATCCGCCCAGTCCCAAAAGAGGAACAGGGACTAGGGTTCTGCTCAAACCTGTTTGTGGTTCCCAAAAAAGAGGGAACTTTCAGACCAATCTTGGATCTCAAAATTCTAAACAAGTTCCTCAGGGTTCCATCATTCAAGATGGAGACCATTCGGACTATTCTGCCTCTGATCTAGGAAGGTCAATATATGACTACCGTGGACTTAAAGGATGCGTATCTACACATCCCTATTCACAGAAATCATCATCAATTTCTCAGATTTGCCTTTCTAAACAGGCATTACCAGTTTGTGGCTCTTCCCTTCGGGTTAGCCACGGCTCCAAGAATTTTCACAAAGGTGCTAGGGTCCCTTCTGGCGGTTCTACGACCTCGGGGCATAGCAGTGGTGCCTTATCTAGATGACATCTTAATTCAGGCGTCGACTTTTCAGCTAGCCAAGTCTCACACGGACATTATGTTGATTTTTCTGAGATCTCACGGGTGGAAGGTGAACATAAAAAAAGAGTTCTCTCTTCCCTCTCACAAGAGTTTCCTTTCTGGATAGATTCGGTAGAAATGAAAATATTTCTGACGGAAGTCAGAAAATCAAAACTCTTAACCACTTGCCGAACTCTTCATTCCATTCCTCAGCCATCTGTGGCTCAGTCTATGGAGGTAATCGGACTCATGGTAACGGCAATGGACATAGTTCCTTTTGCCCGCCTACACCTCAGACCACTGCAACTATGCATGCTCAAACAGTGGAATGGAGATTATGCAGATGTATCTCCTCAACTGCATCTGGATCAGGAGACCAGAGATTCTCTTCTCTGGTGGTTGTCTCAGGACCACCTGTCTCAGGGAATGTACTTCCACAGGCCAGAGTGGCTCATTGTAATGACAGATGCCAGCCTGCTAGGCTGGGGTGCAGTCTGGAACTCCCTGAAAGCACAGGGCTTATGGTCTCGGGAGGAATCTCTTCTTCCGATAAACATCCTAGAACTGAGAGCGATATTCAAGGCGCTTCAGGCGTGGCCTCAGCTTGCTGCAGCCAAATTCATCAGGTTTCAGTCGGACAACATCACGACTGTAGCTTATATTAATCATCAAGGAGAAACAAGGAGTTCTCTAGCGATGATGGAGGTAACCAAAATAATCCGATGGGCAGAGGATCACTCTTGCCATCTCTCAGTAATCCACATTCCAGGAGTGAAAACTGGGAGGCGGATTTTCTAAGTCGCCAGACTTTTCATCCGGGGGAGTGGGAACTCCATCCGGAGGTATTTGCTCAGCTGATTCAGCTATGGGGCACACCAGAATTGGATTTGATGGCGTTGCGTCAGAATGCCAAACTTCCTTGTTACGGGTCCAGGTCCCGGGATCCCAAGGCGGTACTGATAGATGCTCTAGCAGTAATTTTGTCCTTCAATCTGGCCTACGTATTTCCACCGCTTCCTCTCCTTCCACGTCTGGTTGCCAGAATCAAGCAGGAGAGAGCTTCTGTGATTCTGATAGCACCTGCGTGGCCACGCAGGACTTGGTATGCAGACCTAGTGGGCATGTCCTCGGTTCCACCGTGGACCCTGCCAATGAGGCGGGACCTTCTAATCCAAGGTCCGTTCTCACATGAAAATCTAGTTTCTCTGCGTCTGACTGCTTGGAGATTGAACCCCTAGTTCTATCAAAGCGTGGTTTCTCCGAGTCGGTCATTGATACCCTGATTCAGGCTAGAAAGCCTGTCACCAGGAAGATCTATCATAAGATTTGGAGCAAATATCTTTATTGGTGCGAATCCAAAGGTTACTCGTGGAGTAAGATTAGGATTCCTAGAATATTGTCTTTTCTCCAAGAGGGTTTGGAGAAGGGATTATCAGCTAGTTCTCTAAAAGGACAAATATCTGCTTTGTCTATTCTACTACACAAACGTCTGGCAGATGTCCCAGACGTTCAAACTTTTAGTCAGGCTTTGGTCAGAATTAAGCCTGTATTTAAGCCTGCTGCTCCACCTTGGAGCCTAAACTTAGTCCTTAGAGTTCTTCAAGGGGTTCCGTTTGAACCTATGCATTCCATAGATATTAAATTTCTATCTTGGAATGTTTTGTTCTTAGTTGCTATCTCTTCGGCTTGAAGAGTTTCTGAGTTATCTGCTTTACAGTGTGATTCCCCTTATCTTATTTTCCATTCATATAAGGTGGTTTTGCGTACCAAACCTGGTTTTCTTCCTAAGGTTGTTTCTAATAAGAATATCAATCAAGAGATTGTTGTTCCTTCTCTGTGTCCTAATCCTTCATCAAAGAAGGAACGTTGTCTGCACAATCTTGATGTGGTTCGTGCTTTAAAGTTCTACTTACAAGCAACCAAAGATTTCCGTCAAACATCTTCATTGTTTGTTGTTTGTTCTGGTAAGCGGAGAGGCCAAAAGGCTACGGCTACCTCTTTCCTTTTGGATGAAAAGCATCATCTGTTTGTCCTATGAGACTGCTGGACAGCAGCCTCCTGAAAGAATTACTGCTCATTCTACTAGAGCTGTGGCTTCCACATGGGCTTTTAAAAATGAGGCTTCTGTTGAACAGATTTGTAAGGCGGCGACTTGGTCTTCGCTAAATACTTTTTCCAAATTTTCCAAATTTGATACTTTTGCTTCTTCGGAGGCTATTTTTGGGAGAAAGGTTCTACAAGCAGTGGTGCCTTCCGTTTAAGGTCCTTGTCTTGTCCCTCCCTTCATCCGTGTCTTAAAGCTTTGGTATTGGTATCCCACAAGTAAGGATGAATCCGTGGACTCGATACATCTTACAAGAGAAAACATAATTTATGCTTACCTGATAAATTTATCGAATGACTGGGGGGTGGAGCTAAGGGGGGAGCTATATAGACAGCTCTGCTGTGGGTGCTCTCTCTGCCACTTCCTGTAGAGAAGGAGAATATCCCACAAGTAAGGATGAATCTGTGGACTTGATACATCACAAGAGAAATAAATTTCAGGTAAGCATAAATTATGTTTTTAAAATAATACATTTGAGCATCTCAATTCAAGCCTGAGATTATTATTATTTTTTTAAAGAACCTGTGGTTAACCATTCTAAACAGTTTTGCTTTCTTTTTTTGTATGCAACAGTTTACAATCAACAGGCTACACAGCCACAAGCTCAGCAGTTTCCAGCATATAATCAGCAAGCTGCACAGGCTTCTGCTTCTGGATTTCCAGCCCAGCAACAGCCATCTCAGCAGTATCCAGCTGGCACATATCCACCTCAGACCTACACTACACAAGCTTCGCAGGCTGCAAACTATAATGTTCCACCTGCTACTCAGCCTGGAATAACTGCTAGTCAACCAGGATCCTATCAACCAAGACCAGGTTTTACCCCACCACCTGGCAGCACTGTTACCCCACCACCTAGTGGGCCTAATCCATATGCTCGTAATCGCCCTGCATTTGGTCAGGGCTACACCCAGCCAGGACCAGGATATCGATAAATAGTTGAGATGATATTATACACAAGGCCACAAGCTGCTAGATCTTTCCATCCCAATGGACACCAATATTATGCTTACATTTATGACTATGTTCCAGGTAGCAGAAGAAAAGTATTATTTTGCTTCTTGTTACATGGTTAATTTTCAGTAAATGTATTATTGGGAGATGAGACCAAATAATTATTTCCTGCTTTCAACTGTATCTACTCTCTAGTAAACAAAAAAAGTGATTGACACTAGCTGGCCTTGTCAAATGTTTGAAAACATGCTACTTGAGAACCCCACTGTTTTGACTTGTTTTTAATGATCTGATGTGTTAAATTAGATCAGTTCTGAAAGGTAAATCTAGGTATTATGTACAAATTCTAACATTCACATGAAAACTTAATAAAATATTAAAATCAGTCTTTTTGTGTGATATTTAAAAAAAAAAAAAAAGTTTTCATTGAGGTTTAATATGCAATATAACAGGGAAGTGATATTTAAAAAATGTCATACAAATACACAGAGAAAAGAACATATCAATCACTTTAGCCAAAATATATAATCTTATCTGTTACGAGTCGGCTTAAACAAGTAAAAGATAAACCTCATATTTTCTAATTTTTGTAGATGAAAGTTTCCCTCCCAATCTTTGAAGGCCACTTATGGACCTCAACCAACTAATTCAACATTGTGTCAGTGGGAGAACAAAACTATTAACATTGAAACATTATTAAATCAATATATATATGGTGAAATGGTTAGACCTGTAGAGGGTGTTTGTAAGTGGAGTTTAAATAACGTTTTATGAAACACAATATGATACTGCTATTCTGTGATTATAAATTTACCTAGATATGAGCAGATTCTAGTATAAATATAGCATAGTCTATAGTTAAAGTGGCTCACATTGCACAAAATATATATGATATAGTAAGTTTGAAGGTACAAATGTATTGGAGTATGTGATAATTGTTTGCAGTGTTATGCAAGGGAAACTGCGCATTTAGTCTCTGGATACAATTTGCAAGTACCAGAGTACTTTTAAGTTGTGGGGGGGGGGGGGGGGGCAATGGTAGAAGGGCCAGCAACTATAGTAGGAAAAAGCTATTTGAATGGTATTAATATAAGCAATTTTTCCATCTTAAAGGGAGGAGAGTCCACGGCTTCATTCATTCATTACTTTTGGGAATAAAGAACCTGGCCACCAGGAGGAGGCAAAGACACCCCAGCCAAAGGCTTAAATACCTCCCCTACTCCCCTCATCCCCCAGTCATTCTCTGCCTTTCGTTGAAGATTCGGAGTAGTCTTATGGAGGGTAGTACCCTTCGGAATGGGACTGGAGTTTTAAGTAGTCCTGTCAGCCTCTCAGTGAGAGCCTGGGTGAAAGTTAGAGTCCGGAGATGCAGGGAGAGTCTTTCTGCAAAACCATCCCAACTCATATTAACGGCCCCACAAGCAATCGGTGTTGATGAGTTTTGCTGTCTGCTTTCTACACTCAAGTCCATGTCAGGAGCGATGCTTCTACCTGTCACACTTGAAGGGCCGTGTTCCTGTTCCACGACAGATTCTGGTAAGATCTTTCATTTTTTATGCATAATGATAACGCAGAAGACAGGGTCACAGTGTGGCGCCTTTTATCTTATGGAATCAAGGGTTAATATTCCTGGTAAGGGGATTATTGAACAGGGGTGGTTTATACATATTGTTTGTTGTGTGATTGCTGCGTTATGTGCGAGATGAGGCTCTGGCAATGGTGGAACTTTCAGGTTGACTTCTGGGAGTATTGCGTGGCCGGTTTTGGCGTGTTTTCTCCTTAGTGCAGGGGCAATCCTGCGTGGCATCCCATGTGACCGGGTGTGGCAGTCTCCATTTCCTCTGTTGATCTGCGGCACAGGAGACAAAGCAGTTTCTGTAGTCCGGGTCATAGGAGGTGTTAAGTGCCCTGGCCATTGGAAGTATAAAGGTGCCTGTTTATTAAGTTAATCTAGTCCATAATAAAAGCACAAGCTATGGAGGACTCCGACACGTTAGAGGGTACTCCCTCTTTAACAAAGTCTCATTCCTGTGTTTATTGTGAGGAGGTTCTGGTAGATCAGCCTGCTCAACTATGTTCCACATGCCTTGATAGTATTACTATCAAGGCATCTGGGATGTCTAGTACTACTGAGCCGTTCACCTCTGAGGGTTCCCCGTCCCGTGAGGTGCATTCCCTGCTTTCATCTCCGAGTGCACATGCAGCGCCCCATGGTCCAATTATTACTTATTAGGGAGAGATTTGTTGGCTGTCAGCTTTTGCGTATCAACTGCAAACGGCGGTATCGAAAGTGATCCATGCCTTACCACGTTCTGCTAAGCGCAAGCATAGGGCGTATCATGGTGGTCCAGCCCAGGGGTTGTCTACGCCTATGGAAATATCAGAGGCATTATACGATGACGAGGCCCACTCCGATTCTTAGGAGGAGGCTCCTTCTGGGTCGGAGTCAGTGTCATCTCATCCTCCGGCTGCGGAGGAGCCTGACTTTAGGTTTAGCATAGAGAATTTGCGCTTTTTGCTGAAGCAAGTGCTTGCTACTCTGGAGGTCCCAGAACCAAAGCTTCCGGAGGAACCTTCAATTGCTAAGCTTGATAAGGTATATGAGGACAGGGTGGTGCCTCAGACCTTCCCGGTTCCTGTTAAGATGGCTAATATTATTAAGAAAGAATGGGAGCGATTAGGTTCTTCCTTTTCCCCTTCTGCTTCCTTTTAAGAAACTGTTCCCCGTCCTGGACTCTCAACTTGAGCTGTGGGGGCTGTACCTAAGGTGAATGGTGCTATTTCCACGCTCGCAAAGTGGACAACTATTCCTCTTGAGGATAGTTTGTCGTTTAAAGAGACCATGGATAAAAAGTTAGATAACATGTTAAGGAAAATATTTCAGCACACTGGGTTTGTTTTTCAACCGGCAGCAGCTGTGGCCGCGGTTTCCGGAGCAGCAACATATTGGTGTGAATCCGTGTGATGTGGTCGAGAGGGAGTCTTCCATCGACGAGATACAGGATAAGATTGAGGCGTTGAGGGTCACCAATTCTTTAGTTTGTGACGCCAATATGCAAATCATTCGCCTGAACGCAAAGGTTTCAGGATTCTCCATTTTTAGCTTGCAGGGCTCTGTGGCTTAAGTTTTGTCTGCGGACATGACCTGTAAGTCAAGGCTGTTGTCTCTGCCTTTTTAAGCAAAGATTCTGTTCGGTCCAGGATTGGATTCGATCATATCCACAGTTATGGGAGGCAAGGGAGCTTTCCTACCGCAGGATAAGAAGGCTAAACCTAAAGGATCTACTTTTCGTCCCATTCGTGTGGACAAGGCCCAGCGCCAGTAGCCCGCCGTGAAAGCAGATCAGTCCAAGGGAACTTGGAAGCCTGCTCAGTCTTGGAACAAGTCCAAGCAGAACAAGAAGCCCCCCAAGACAAAATCAGCATGGAGGGGGCGGCCCCTGACCGGTCTCCGGACCAAGTAGGGGACAGATTGTCTCTCTTCTCCGAAGCCTGGTTGCAGGACTTCAGGACCCTTGGGTTCTAGAGGTTGTCGTCCAGGGTTACAGGATAGGATTCAGGTCCCATCCGCCCAGGGGCAGATTTCTCCTGTCAAACCTGTCTTCAAGACCGGAAAAGAGAGGCTTTTCTTGAATGTGTGAGGGATCTCTCCTTTCTAGGTGTTATCATACCAGTACCCCAAGCAGAAAGGGGTCTAGTGTACTATTCAAATCTTTACGTACAGGGAGCTCCCTAGCAATGAGGGAGGTGTCTTGGATATTGGAGTGGGCGGAGTCCCACAGCTGCTCGCTTTCAGCGATCCACATTCCATGTGTGGACAACTGGGAAGCGGACTTTCTCAGCAGGCAATCCTTCCATCCGGGGGAATGGTCTCTTCAACCCGAAGTGTTTGCAGAGATTTGTCTCAGATGGGGAACGCTGGAGATAGATCTCATGGCGTCCAGACTCAATTGCAAGCTACCCCGATATGGTCGAGGGATCCCCAGGCAGAGCTGATAGATGCCTTAGCGGTGCCTTGAGGTTTCAGCCTAGCTTACTTTTTTCCACCGTTACCACTTCTACCTCGTGTAGTGGAACACATCAAACAGGAGCGAGCTTCGGCCATCCTGATTGCTCCTTCATGGCCACAGAGGACGTGGTTTTTCGGATCTGGTGGGGATGTCATCCTCTCCGCCATGGAGGTTACCCTGTTGCAGGGATCTGCTGGAACAGGGTCCCTTTCAGCATCAAAATCTCGTTTCTTTGAGGCTGACTGCGTGGAGATTGAACGCTTAGTCTTAGCCAAGAGAGGTTTTTCTGAAAGTGTGATTTGACACTCTAGTTCAGACAAGGAAGCCAGTCACTCGTCGCATCTACCATGAGGTGTGGAGGACTTGTCCTGGTGTGAGAAGCATGGATATCCTTGGCACAAGGTGAAGGTATCCAGGATTCTGTCCTTTCTCCAGGAGGGTTTGAAGAAGAGTCTTGCCTCTAGTTCCTTAAAGGGACAGATTTCGGCATTACCAGTCTTGTTGCACAGGAGACTTGCTGAGCTTCCTGACATTCAATCTTTCATTCAGGCTCTGTCTAAAATCAGGCATGTCTGCTCCCCCATGGAGCTTAAAGGGACACTGAACCCAAATTTTTTCTTTTGTGATTCAGATAGAGCATGCAATTTTAAGCAACTTTCTAATTTGCTCCTATTATTATTTTTTCTTTGTTCTCTTGCTATCCTTATTTGAAAGAGAAGGCATCTAAGCTAAAGAACTCTGGACAGCACTTTTTTTATTGGTGAATGAATTTATCTGCCAATCAGCAAGGACAACCCAGGTTGTTCACCAAAAATGGGTCGGCATCTAAACTTACATTCTTGAAAACAAAATAAATCCCAGAGGGGGATTCAAAAGAGGAGCGCTCTCAGGAGAAAAAGGTACAACAAAAATAAAGAAATAAATAGGTTATTAATATGATGGTTATTAGCCCAATCGAAATTGAATAAAAACAAAACTAAAATGTTCGTCTGTAAAAAACTTGCTTATTTCCTTAATGCAGTTAGATAAGTCTTTTGTAGACAGCCAAAGTGATCCTCTATAGGCAATGTGTTTAGGCAGCTCCTCTTGACCCGGTGGGAGGTAATTCTATAAAAACAAAGCAAGAAGAAGGCGCCCTCTTCTTGCTTTGTTTTTATAAACTTACATTCTTGCATTTCAAATAAAGATACCAAGAGAATAAAGAAAATTTGATAACAGGAGTAAATTAGAAAGTTGCTTAAAATTCAATTTCGTGAATCACGAAAGAAAAAAATTGGGTTCAGTGTCCCTTTAAACTTGGTCCTTAAGGTATTGCAGAGCGTTTGAGCCTATGCATTCCATTGACATTAAAGTGACAGTTCACCCCAAAAAATTCTCCCCTTTAAATTATTCCTAATGATTCATTTTACCTGCTGGAGAGTTTTAAATTGTTTACAAGTAGCTCCTTAACCCCTAGTTTGGCATTTGAAATAGCTGATTTAGCCTGTGGTATCCCAACCTATACTGAAAGTTTCTATACTGGAGTATATTCTATTGAATAGCCTAAGTAAACACAGCCAGCAGAAGACATTACACTCTGTGGGGGGCATGATAGTTAAGTAATAAAATTATCATTTTCTGTTATTCTCTTGAAGTATTGAGCTTTAGTTTTCTAGACAAATATAAGATAAAGCCTGTATGTGTACGTAAAAGTGATAACATAATGAGATCTGATATTACCTGAAGCTCAACCCATTGTAATAGGCTGTGGTTTAAAAGCACAAAACCAGCTTCTTCATATACACAAACTGAAAAATGCAATTTCTCATAAATTTTATGCTCTGCAGCTGGTATAACAAGTAATTGAAAATACATTAATATAAAAACAATTTTACAGTGTACTGTCCCTTTAAGATTCTGTCCTGGAAGGTTATTTTCCTGTTGGCTATTGCATCGGCACGCAGAGTATCTGAGCTTGCCGCCTTGCAATTCGAGCCTCATTACCTGGTTTTTCATGCGGATAAGGCGGTTCTTTGCGCCGGTTTGGGGTTTCTTCCCAAGGTGGTATCTAACCGTAACATCAATCGGGAAATAATTGTTCCTTATTTGTGTTCTAACCCTTCGTCTTCTAATGAAAGGTTACTTCATAATCTGGATGTGGTTCGTGCCTTGAAGTTCTATCTTCAGGCTACAAAGGATTTTAGGCGGTCTACATCTTTTTGTGGTGTATTCTGGGAAGCGCAAGTGGCAGAGGGCCTCTCCTTTGTCTTTTTGGTTGAGGTTTTTGATTCACTTGGCCTATGTGACAGCGGGACATAAGCCTCCTCAGAGGATCACAGCTCTTTCAACTAGAGCTGTGGCTTTGCCTTGGGCCTTCAAGAATGAGACCTCTATGCATCAGATTTGTAAAGCAGCTACCTGGTCCTCCTTACACACTTTTACAAATTTTAAGTTTTTGCTTCTGCGGAAGTGGTTTTTGAGAGGTTTTACAGTCTGTTGGGCCCTCAGCTTAGGATCCGCCTTGTCAGTATATGGCAGGGTTATAACAGTATATTTAACAATCATCCTTTAAAAATAAACCCTCAATCAATATGCATATACTAGAAACCATAAAATTAATATAAATTCTTGAATTCTTTTTATTGATATTTATAAACACATTGAAATATATTTGTAGGAACCAGAGTATGAGTCAATACTATACACGTTTAAAACAGAGTTGCATTTAAAATATCACAATGAGACTCCAATATATTCAGCTACTAACATTCAAGCAATGTACTCAGCTATTTAGCTACAATTGATTCTAATACAATTCTAATTAGGATACTAAAAGTACATATATTCTTAATGTAAACAGTTACTTTAAATGTCCATTTATTTAAATTGGAACAAATTCTTAGTTACTTATAATTAAAACCAATTCTAATATATATATTTGCGCAGATGAATTATCTAGCATTAAGGCTTAGTTTAAAATACTTAAATCTGTTACTTACAATTTGACTATCATCTTACCAATAACCTTTTGTTTAAAATATTTTTTTTTTATAAACAACCATACATCACCAGTTTGAACCAAATTGTAGTTCAATCTCCCAAAAACTTTGTTTATCTAATTCGTTTCAGAATACCAAAATTGAGTTTTTGCATGTGGAAAATAAGGTAGCTATTGTGCCTTTTGTAACTGTAGGTAACGCAGCCAAGTTTTTAGCAGTCCGTTTTTGCACACAGACAGCCTCCAGCCTTTTCTATGCTTGGGGTTTTTATCATGTGATATTACCCCACCCTTTTTTGTTTTATTCCATCACTGACGAATTGGATAGCCCTTACGGATCCTTGTCCCTTCTGATTGGACAACCTGGGATATATGGTTGTTAGGGAAAAATGCATCTTTGTTAACAACCAATTTCTTATTGCTGTAATTCTTGCATCGCAACACCAGATTTTGGCCATCGGGCGCAACATGACAAACAAAACAGATTCATTCTTAACATTCATCTTTGCTACACTTCAAATATCTCCCATATAATGATCATTTTAAACATACTCTATTGCATTAATAAATTACAATATTAATTATAGATGGGGTAGTATCATATCATTTTTCTGATTTCCCCGATACCAAATACATTATGTTTTTAACATTATATTATATCAAAGGAATTTATACTGCTAACTTATTAGCTTAAAATCCATTTTCCCACATTTATATACAATTACAGCATATTTCATATTCAGTACTGCACTGCATCCCAACATGAATATAATATATTTCATATTTCTAATAAATCCTGAATGCCTGAATCTTGTCTATGCAGAAATAGAAATAATAGTGTTAATAATCATTGCTTCTTAGGTCCACAGATATCCATATTTATATGCTTAAAAACACAGAGGCTAAGACATTTTATGCTTTTTGTATGAAGTATGTTTTACTGAAATCTAAGTACAGTTATTTTAGACAGTGAAATTTGAAATTATAATGCAAGCCATGTTATTTTGCTGTTTGTTATCCTCCCCCAGACGTATGTCTGAATTACGTATATTCAAGTGTCAGCAGTTACACAGCAGGGTTCATTTTAGAAGCCTGTGCTAATTACCAGTTCCTTGGGATTTTGACCAGCTTATCTAGTTTATGCTCAGAATATTGTCTCCATCCATTCCCTGTTTGCTACCCCCTACAAAGCTGTGAGCTTCAAAAACTGTTAGTTTTTAATTAGGATAAACATGTCTTCACCCAGCCAAAACCATTTGGCAGGGGGGGGGGGGTTGTGATTTATAGTGAAATAGCACTATTGTAAATAGCCTCATATTTAATTAATTCTGTGGTCTCACCAACTATATATGTTATGTGTGTGTATATATATATATATATATATATATATAATTTTTATTTATAATCATATACCCTGACATAAATCCCCCTTCCAACTTCAAAAAGATGTAGGACACATGTATTTGAATTGGCTTAAAGTCAGTGGTACTTGGTGAGGGTATTGACTACGCATCATAGACAGTCTTCTATGAAGAGAGTCCGCCATTTTTGACCTTTCATGCTGATCAGCTAGGCAACTTTAACTATAGTATGTCTTTAGTGTATTTGGGGATATGACACTTCATTCTCCCTCTATGACTTATAGTTGGGACCTAGGATGGGACGCTCGCAGCTGATTGATATGGACCCATTTATCTATGAAACTTTCATTTTTGGGGATCTGTATTTTATAGGCCACTGGAGATATTTTGTCAGTAATGACAAAAGGACCTTTCCATGATGGGAGAAATTTCTTCTCCCTAACCTGATCTCTTCTAAAGTTATAAAGATAAACTTTATCATTTATTTCATATTCCTTTTTGGACGTTTTTGAGATCATAATAGGTTTTAGTGGCAGTTGCAGCTTTCTCTAAGTTCCTTTGAGCAAATGCAAAGGCATATTGCAGGTGCTTTCTTAGGTTCTCCACATATTGATGTGTATTGGCAGCGTTGATCAAGTTTTGGTCTGATGTATGGTACAGTAGATGCTGAGGTAGGACCATTCTTCTACCAGTCATCAGTTCAAAAGGTGACATATTGGTAGCACTACTTGGAGTTGCTCTTAATGCCATTAAGACTAGAGGTAGTTTTACATCCCAGTCTTTACCCATTTCACTCACAAACTTTTTGAGGATTTTAACAATGGACTGGTTGTAATGCTCTACTCCACCACTTGAGGCAGCTCTATAAGCAATATGGAGCTTTCTTTTAACCCCTAGTATTTTCCACATTTTGGTCATCACTTTGCTAGTGAAGTGGGTTCCCCGATCTGATTCGATTCTTTGGGGTAAACCAAATCTGGAAAACACGTGGTTGATGAGCAAAGCTGCGCATGTTTCAGCACTATTGTTAGGTGCACTGATGCACTCTACCCATTTAGTGAACAGGCATGTCACTGTTAACATGTATTTGTTGCTTCGTGATGATCTTGTTACTGGACCAATAAAATCAATCTGTATATCTGACCATGGCATTACCATCCCCCTTTTCTGCAATGGCGCTCTATGTGTTGGCGCAGTGGGTTGGAACTGTGGACAGATTAAACACCCTTGACAGTAGGTTTGAACATCTTTCAACATGTGTGGCCAAAAAGCGTAGTCACGCAATATTTCATACGGGAGTTTGGCACCACGATGACCAGATGTGGGAGCATCATGGGCATGTTGAAGCATTAGACCTCTGAACTTTGTAGGTATTACCCATTGCTGGATGCCAGTTTTGGAGGTTCTAATTAGCAAACCATCCTGTAACTTGAATTGTGTTCTGGATTTCCTTAAGATTCTAAGATCTTCTTTGCCAATACAATCATCTTTTAAGATGGGGTTGCTTTCATGATCTTCTATGTGTTTATAGAAGATGCCTAAAATGGGGTCTTCTTTTTGACTAGTGATCAGGTCCTCACTAGGAGAATCCTGACTCCATTGTACCAGGTTAGGCTCACTTTGTTGTTTTGCCTGGTTTCTGGTAATGGCTTCTACCTGAATTGCACCCATTAAGTGGTCAATATTAAGGAGTTCTCCAGTTATGGCTCCTTGTTTGGCTAATGAATCTGCAAGGTCATTGCTTTCATTATCTGGGCCTAGAACCCTGGAATGACCCTTGGTCTTTTTCCAGTGTATGGTTAAATCATTGGATTCCACCAGATTATCAATTTCGCAGAACAACTTGCCATGCTTGACTGGTTTGTTATTACTTTTCTGCATTCCATTTCTTTTCCAAGTTGGCAGGTATTCAACAAAACTGTCACACACATAATTTGAGTCAGTTATGATCACAAATTCATGAATACCATGTTCAATAGCCATTTCTATGGTTTTTAGAACAGCAGTGAGTTCTGCAATTTGACTGGATCTTGGTCCAATGTTGAAACCTATAGATATATTTGGGAATCCATTTGCCCAAGTTATACCAATGCCAGCGACTAATCTGCGCTCCTTATCAATAGTGGCATGGTAAGAACAACCATCAATATATACCCAAGATAATGTTTGACAATGGTCCTCGTACATTTTATATGGGGAAAGCAATTGTTCCTCTAGGAAATCATCTTCTGATAATTCTTCCCCAGGATCTTTAGCAGTACAGTCGTGGAGCTCAGCAAGCCCCTGTGCGATTGTATTCTTTTTATTCTGCTTTGTAGTGAATTTCTAAAGGCCAGCCTTGTAAGGAAAGAGTCCACGCTGTTATGCGGCTATTAGACAAATTCCCATTTCTCCAACATTGGTGTGTCCGGTCCACGGCGTCATCCATTACTTGTGGGAAATATTCTCCCCCACATGGAAAGGCAAGGAGAGCACACAGCAAGATCTGTCCATATAGCTCCCCCTCTGGCTCCGCCCCCCCAGTCATTCTCCTTGCCGCTCTGAACAAGTAGTATCTCCACGGGGATGGTGAGGAGTTTGTGGTGTTAGTTGTAGTTTTTTATTCTTCTATCAAGAGTTTGTTATTTCTCCAACATAGGTGTGTCCGGTCCACTGCGTCATCCTTACTTGTGGGATATTCTCTTCCCCAACAGGAAATGGCAAAGAGCCCAGCAAAGCTGGTCACATGATCCCTCCTAGGCTCTGCCTTCCCCAGTCATTCTCTTTGCCGTTTCACAGGCAACATCTCCACGGAGATGGCTTAGAGTTTTTTGGTGTTTAAATGTAGTTTTATTCTTCAATCAAGAGTTTGTTATTTTAAAATAGTGCTGGTATGTACTATTTACTCTGAAACAGAAAAGAGATGAAGATTTCTGTTTGTAAGAGGAAGATGATTTTAGCAACCGTTACTAAAATCGATGGCTGTTTCCACACAGGACTGTTGAGATGAAGTAACTTCAGTTGGGGGAAACAGTGGGCAGACTTTGCTGCTTGAGGTATGACACATTTCTAACAAGACTTGGTAATGCTGGAAGCTGTCATTTTCCCTATGGGATCCGGTAAGCCATTTTCTTAGTTTTAAATATAAGAATAAAGGGCTTCACAAGGGCTTTAAAGACTGGTAGACATTTTTCTGGGCTAAAACGATTACTTTATAAGCATATTTAATGGTTTATAACTTTGAAGAGTTATTTTAATCTTGGGAATTGTGTTAAAAAAACGGCAGGCACTGTATTGGACACCTTTTTCACTGGGGGCCTTTTCTGGTCATAGGCAGAGCCTCATTTTCGCGCCACTAATGCGCAGTTGTTTTTGAGAAGCAAGGCATGCAGATGCATGTGTGAGGAGCTCAGATACGGCTGTAATGGATAATTCTATTAAAAACATTTTAGCCAAAATGCCCACTTATCAGTGAAAGCGCGACTGCTCTGTTTTAGATACTGAAGAGCATGAGGACGCTGATGATAATGGTTCTGACATGCCCTTACACCAGTCTGAAGGGGCCAGGGAGGTTTTGTCTGAGGGAGAAATTTCAGATTCAGGAAAAATTTCTCAACAAGCTGAACCTGACGTTATTACATTCAAATTTAAATTGGAACATCTCCGCGCTCTGCTTAAGGAGGTGTTATCTACTCTGGATGATTGTGAGAATTTGGTCATTCCAGAGAAATTATGTAAGATGGACAAGTTCCTAGAGGTCCCGGTGCCCCCCGAAGCTTTTCCTATACCCAAGCGGGTGGCGGACATTGTAAATAAAGAATGGGAAAGGCCCGGCATACCTTTTGTCCCTCCCCCTATATTTAAGAAATTATTTCCTATGGTCGACCCCAGGAAGGACTTATGGCAGACAGTCCCCAAGGTCGAGGGGGCGGTTTCTACTCTAAACAAACGCACTACTATCCCTATAGAAGATAGTTGTGCTTTCAAAGATCCTATGGCTAAAAAATTAGAGGGTTTGCTTAAGATGTTTGTTCAGCAAGGTTACCTTCTACAACCAATTTCATGCATTGTTCCTGTCACTACAGCAGCGTGTTTCTGGTTCGAAGAACTAGAAAAGTCGCTCAATAAAGAATCTTCTTATGAGGAGGTTATGGACAGAGTTCAAGCACTTAAATTGGCTAACTCTTTTACCTTAGACGCCACTTTGCAATTAGCTAGATTAGCGGCGAAAAATTCAGGTTTTGCTATTGTGGCGCGCAGAGCGCTTTGGCTAAAGTCTTGGTCAGCGGATGTGTCCTCCAAGAACAAATTGCTTAACATCCCTTTCAAGGGGAAAACGCTGTTTGGCCCTGACTTGAAAGAGATTATTTCAGACATCACTGGGGGAAAGGGCCACGCCCTTCCTCAGGATAGGTCTTTTAAGGCTAAAAATAAACCAAATTTTCGTCCCTTTCGCAGAAACGGACCAGCCTCAAATTCTACATCCTCTAAGCAAGAGGGTAATTCTTCTCAAACCAAGCCAGCCTGGAGACCGATGCAAGGCTGGAACCAAAGGTAAGCAGTCCAAGAAGCCTGCTACCGCTACTAAGACAGCATGAGATGTTGGCCCCCGATCCGGGACCGGATCTGGTGGGGGGCAGACTCTCTTCGCTCAGGCTTGGGCAAGAGATGTTCAGGATCCTTGGGCGCTAGAAATAGTTTCTCAAGGTTATCTCCTGGAATTCAAGGAACTACCCCCAAGGGGAAGGTTCCACAGGTCTCAATTGTCTTCAGACCAAATAAAAAGACAGGCATTCTTACATTGTGTAGAAGACCTGTTAAAAATGGGAGTGATTCATCCTGTTCCATTAGGAGAACAAGGGATGGGGTTTTACTCCAATCTGTTCATAGTTCCCAAAAAAGAGGGAACATTCAGGCCAATTTTGGATCTCAAGATCCTAAACAAATTTCTCAGGGTTCCATCGTTCAAAATGGAAACCATTCGGACAATTCTTCCTACCATCCAGGAAGGTCAATTCATGACCACGGTGGATTTAAAGGATGCGTATCTACATATTCCTATCCACAAGGAACATCATCGGTTCCTAAGGTTCGCCTTTCTGGACAAGCATTACCAGTTTGTGGCACTTCCATTCGGATTAGCCACTGCTCCAAGAATTTTTACAAAGGTACTAGGGTCCCTTCTAGCGGTGCTAAGGCCAAGGGGCATTGCAGTAGTACCTTACTTGGACGACATTCTGATTCAAGCGTCGTCTCTGTCACAAGCAAAGGCTCATACGGACATTGTCTTAGCCTTTCTCAGATCTCACGGGTGGAAAGTGAACGTAGAAAAAAGTTCTCTATTCCCGTCAACAAGAGTTCCCTTCTTGGGAACAATAATAGACTCCTTAGAAATGAAGATTTTTCTGACAGAGGCCAGAAAATCAAAACTTCTAAGCTCTTGTCAAGTACTTCATTCTGTTCTTCTTCCTTCCATAGCGCAGTGCATGGAAGTAATAGGTTTGATGGTTGCGGCAATGGACAATAGTTCCTTTTGCGCGAATTCATCTAAGACCATTACAACTGTGCATGCTCAGACAGTGGAATGGGGATTATACAGACTTGTCTCCGACGATCCAAGTAGATCAGAGGACCAGAGATTCACTACGTTGGTGGCTGACCCTGGACAACCTGTCACAAGGGATGAGCTTCCGCAGACCAGAGTGGTGGGCTGGGGCGCGGTCTGGGAACCCCTGAAAGCTCAGGGTCTATGGTCTCGGGAAGAATCTCTTCTCCCGATAAACATTCTGGAACTGAGAGCGATATTCAATGCTCTCAAGGCT
The DNA here is from genome assembly GCF_027579735.1 of Bombina bombina. NCBI lineage: Eukaryota > Metazoa > Chordata > Amphibia > Anura > Bombinatoridae > Bombina > Bombina bombina. The sequence goes on along the minus strand of NC_069501.1, from coordinate 738,889,146 downwards.
TGGCCTCAACTAGCAAAGGCCAAATTCATAAGGTTTCAATCAGACAACATGACGACTGTTGCATATATCAACCATCAGGGGGGAACAAGGAGTTCCCTGGCGATGGAAGAAGTGACCAAAATAATTCAATGGGCGGAGATTCACTCCTGCCACTTGTCTGCAATCCACATCCCAGGAGTGGAAAATTGGGAAGCGGATTTTCTGAGTCGTCAGACATTTCATCCGGGGGAGTGGGAACTCCATCCGGAAATCTTTGCCCAAATAACTCAATTATGGGGCATTCCAGACATGGATCTGATGGCGTCTCGTCAGAACTTCAAGGTTCCTTGCTACGGGTCCAGATCCAGGGATCCCAAGGCGACTCTAGTAGATGCACTAGTAGCGTCCTGGACCTTCAACCTAGCTTATGTATTCCCACCGTTTCCTCTCATTCCCAGGCTGGTAGCCAGGATCAATCAGGAGAGGGCTTCGGTGATCTTGATAGCTCCTGCGTGGCCACGCAGAACTTGGTATGCAGACCTGGTGAATATGTCATCGGCTCCACCATGGAAGCTACCTTTGAGACGGGACCTTCTTGTTCAAGGTCCGTTCGAACATCCGAATCTGGCCTCACTCCAACTGACTGCTTGGAGATTGAACGCTTGATTTTATCAAAGCGTGGGTTCTCAGATTCTGTCATTGATACTCTTATTCAGGCTAGAAAGCCTGTAACTAGAAAAATTTACCATAATATATGGAAAAAATATATCTGTTGGTGCGAATCTAAAGGATTCCCATGGAACAAGATAAAAATTCCTAAGATTCTATCCTTTCTACAAGAGGGTTTGGAGAAAGGATTATCTGCAAGTTCTTTGAAGGGACAGATTTCTGCTTTATCTGTTTTACTTCACAAAAAGCTGGCGGCTGTGCCAGATGTTCAAGCCTTTGTTCAGGCTCTGGTTAGAATCAAGCCTTTTTACAAACCTTTGACTCCTCCTTGGAGTCTCAATTTAGTTCTTTCAGTTCTTCAAGGGGTTCCGTTTGAACCCTTACATTCCGTAGATATTAAGTTATTATCTTGGAAAGTTTTGTTTTTGGTTGCAATTTCTTCTGCTAGAAGAGTTTCAGAGTTATCTGCTCTGCAGTGTTCTCCTCCTTATCTGGTGTTCCATGCAGATAAGGTGGTTTTGCGTACTAAACCTGGTTGTTTCTAACAAAAATATTAACCAGGAGATAGTTGTGCCTTCTTTGTGTCCGAATCCAGTTTCAAAGAAGGAACGTTTGTTGCACAATTTGGATGTAGTTCGTGCTCTAAAATTCTATTTAGAGGCTACAAAGGATTTCAGACAAACATCTTCCTTGTTTGTTGTTTATTCTGGTAAAAGGAGAGGTCAAAAAGCAACTTCTACCTCTCTCTCTTTTTTGCTTAAAAGCATCATCAGATTGGCTTATGAGACTGCCGGACGGCAGCCTCCTGAAAGAATCACAGCTCACTCCACTAGGGCTGTGGCTTCCACATGGGCCTTCAAGAACGAGGCTTCTGTTGATCAGATATGTAAGGCAGCGACTTGGTCTTCACTGCACACTTTTACCAAATTTTACAAATTTGATACTTTTGCTTCTTCGGAGGCTATTTTTGGGAGAAAGGTTTTGCAAGCCGTGGTGCCTTCCATCTAGGTGACCTGATTTGCTCCCTCCCATCATCCGTGTCCTAAAGCTTTGGTATTGGTTCCCACAAGTAAGGATGACGCCGTGGACCGGACACACCTATGTTGGAGAAAACAGAATTTATGCTTACCTGATAAATTACTTTCTCCAACGGTGTGTCCGGTCCACGGCCCGCCCTGGTTTTTTAATCAGGTCTGATTAATTATTTTCTCTAACTACAGTCACCACGGTATCATATGATTTCTCCTATGCATATTCCTCCTTTACGTCGGTCGAATGACTGGGGAAGGCGGAGCCTAGGAGGGATCATGTGACCAGCTTTGCTGGGCTCTTTGCCATTTCCTGTTGGGGAAGAGAATATCCCACAAGTAAGGATGACGCCGTGGACCGGACACACCGTTGGAGAAAGTAATTTATCAGGTAAGCATAAATTCTGTTTTTAAAATAGTGCTGGCTTCTACTATTTACTCTACAACAGAAAAGTGGTGAAGATTTCTGTTTAAGAGGGCTATGATTTTAGCACAAGTAACTAAAATCCATTTCTGTTACCACGCAGGACTGTTGAAACCAGAGAACTTCAGTTGGGGGTAACAGTTTGCAGACTTATCTGCTTCAGGTATGACTAGTCTCCTTCTAACAACACAGGCTAGTGCTAGATGAGTCATTTTTCCCCTCAGGGAAAACGGTAAGCCATTTTTCACCTCAGCAAAAAAGATAACAGGCTTCCCCTTTTTGATTTTTATGCTGGTAGACACTGTCAGGGGCCAAATCGATTGTTTTTTATTACAATATGATGGCAATTGAAATGTTTTATAAGCTCATATACACTTGGGGACGTTTTTTATTGATCTGGCTTGCTTTAGACACCTAAATCTAGTCAGGAAGGCCCCTTCACTCTAGTGTACTGAGGGAGGAGGCCTCATTTTGGCACTTCAGTTAATTTCAAGGCAGTGCATGCAGTTCCATGTGAGAGGGTCCTGTGGCTCAGAAAGTGACTCCAGAAGGCTTATTTCTGTGGATGATTGACCCCTAAGAAAGGTAAAAGCTGCAGCAATGCTGTAGCAGGGATTGTTGTGTATAAAAACGGTTAAATCCAACAATTAGCTCCGGTTTGCTTGTTTTATAAGCTAGAACATCTCCGCGCTTTGCTAAAGGAGGTATTAGCTAATTGGCCGCGAAAAACTCAGGTTTTGCTATAGTAGCGTGGAGGGCGCTTTGGCTAAAATCCTGGTCGGCAGATGTGTCGTCCAAGACTAAGTTACTTAATATTCCTTTCAAGGGTAAGACCCTTTTTGGACCGGAATTGAAGGAAATTATTTCAGACATCACTGGGGGTAAGGGCCATGCCCTCCCACAGGATAGGCCTTTTAAGGCTAAGAACAAGTCTAATTTTCGTTCCTTTTGCAATTTCAGGAACGGACCGGCTAATAACTCCACTGCCGCTAGACAAGAAGGTAACGCGGCCCAGCCCAAACCCGCTTGGAAGCCCATGTAAGGCTGGAACAAGGGTAAACAAACCAAGAAACCTGCTGCTGCTACCAAGACAGCATGAAGGGGTAGCCCCCGATCCGGGACCGGATCTGGTAGGGGGCAGACTATCTCTCTTCGCTCAGGCTTGGGCAAGAGATGTTCTGGATCCCTGGGCACTAGAGAGAGTCTCCAAGGGATACCTGCTAGAGTTCAAGGGACTTCCTCCAAGGGGAAGGTTCCACCTGTCTCGCTTATCTTCAGACCAGATAAAGAAACAGGCATTCTTACATTGTGTAAGAGACCTATCAAAGATGGGAGTGATAAACCCAGTCCCCTCCGGGGAACAAGGTCTAGGTTTTTACTCAAACCTGTTTGTGGTTCCCAAAAAAGAGGGAACTTTCAGGCCAATTCTGGATTTAAAGATATTAAACAAGTTCCTCAGAGTTCCATCCTTCAAAATGGAAACCATTCGGACAATCTTGCCAACAATCCAGCAGGGTCAATATTTGACTACCGTGGATCTAAAGGATGTGTATCTGCATATTCCAATCCACAAAACTCATCATCAGTTCCTGAAGTTCGCCTTTCTGGACAAACATTACCAGTTCGTGGCTCTTCCATTCGGTTTAGCCACCGCTCCCAGAATTTTCACAAAGGTGCTAGGGTCCCTTCTAGTGGTCCTAAGGCCGAGGGGCATCGCTGTAGCACCTTATCTAGTTGACATCCTAATCCAAGCGTCGTCTCTTTCCAAAGCAAGGGCCCACACAGACATTGTGTTGGCTTTTCTCAGATCTCATGGTGGAAGGTGAACATAGAAAAGAGTTCACTGTCACCGTCCACAAGGGTTCCTTTTCTGGGAACAATAATAGATTCTGTGGAAATGAAGATCTTCCTGACAGAAGTCAGAAAGCTAAAGCTTCTAAACGTTTGTCGAGTTCTTCATTCTATTCCTCAACCCTCCATAGCTCAGTGCATGGAAGTAATAGGACTAATGGTCGCAGCAATGGACGTGGTTCCTTTTGCTCGAATTCATCTAAGACCATTACAGCTGTGCATGCTCAATCAGTGGAATGGGGACTATACAGACTTGTCTCCCCAAATTCAAGTAGACCAGGTAACCAGGGACTTGCTTCTCTGGTGGTTGACCCAGGATCACCTGTCTCAGGGAATGAGTTTCCGCAGACCGGAGTGGGTCATCGTCACGACCGACGCCAGCCTCTTGGGGTGGGGCGCGGTCTAGGACTCCCTGAAAGCTCAGGGCCTATAGTCTCGGGAAGAGTCGCTTCTCCCGATAAACATTTTGGAACTAAGAGCAATATTCTATACGCTCCTGGCTTGGCCTCAGCTAGCGGAAGCCAGGTTCTTAAGATTTCAGTCGGACAACATAACGACTGTTGCGTACATCAATCATCAGGGGGGGAACAAAGAGTTCCCTAGCGATGAAGGAAGTAACCAAGATTATCCAATGGGCAGAGAATCACTCCTGCCATCTATCTGCTATTCACATCCCAGGAGTAGACAACTGGGAAGCGAACTATTTGAGTCGTCAGACTTTCCATCCGGGGGAGTGGGAACTCCACCCGGAGGTCTTTGCTCAGTTAACCCAATTATGGGGCATTCCAGACATGGATCTAATGGCGTCACGTCAGAACTTCAAGATTCCTTGCTACGGGTCCAGATCCAGGGATCCCAAGGCGACTCTAGTGGATGCATTAGTGGCGCCTTGGTCGTTCAACCTAGCGCATGTGTTTCCACCGTTTCCTCTCCTTCCCAGGCTCATAGCCAGGATCAAACAGGAGAAGGCCTCTGTGATTCTGATAGCTCCTGCGTGGCCACTCAGGACTTGGTATGCAGACCTGGTGAATATGTCATCGGCTCCACCATGGAAGCTACCTTTGAGACAGGATCTTCTAGTACAAGGTCCATTCGAACATCCAAATCTAGTTTCTCTGCAGCTGACTGCTTGGAAATTGAACGCTTGATTTTATCCAAACGTGGGTTTTCGAATTCTGTGATAGATACTCTGGTCCAAGCCAGAAAACCTGTGACTAGAAAGATTTACCATAAAATATGGAAAAAATATATCTGCTGGTGTGAATCCAAGGGATTCTCCTGGAGTAAGATTAAAATTCCAAAGATTCTCTCCTTTCTCCAAGAAGGTTTGGATTAAGGGTTGTCAGCTAGTTCTCTAAAAGGACAGATTTCTGCTTTATCTGTCTTGTTACACAAACGACTGGCAGCTGTGACAGATGTACAAGCTTTTGTTCAGGCTTTGGTTAGAATCAAGCCTGTTTACAGACCCATGACTCCTCCTTGGAGTCTAAATTTAGTTCTTTCAGTTCTTCAAGGGGTTCCGTTTGAACCTTTACATTCCATAGATATTAAGTTATTATCTTGGAAAGTTCTGTTTTTGGTTGCTATTTCTTCTGCTAGAAGAGTTTCTGAATTATCTGCTTTGCAATGTAATCCACCCTATCTGGTTTTCCATTCAGATAAGGTTGTTTTGCGTACTAAGCCTGGTTTTCTTCCAAAAGTTGTTTCCAACAAGAATATTAACCAGGAAATAGTTGTTCCTTCTCTGTGTCCGAATCCATTTTCAAAGAAGGAACGTTTATTACACAATTTAGATGTTGTTCGTGCTTTAAAGTTCTACTTAGAAGCAACAAAAGATTTTAGACAAACCTCATCTTTGTTTGTCGTTTACTCTGGTAAGAGGAGAGGTCAAAAAGCTACTGCTACCTCTCTCTCTGGCTGAAAAGCATTATCCGATTGGCTTATGAGACTGCCGAACGGCAACCTCCTGACCGAATCACAGCTCACTCTACTAGGGCTGTGGCTTCCACTTGGGCCTACAAGAACGAGGCTTCTGTTGATCAGATATGTAAGGCATCGACTTGGTCCTCTCTGCACACTTTTGCAAAAGTCTACAAATTTGATACTTATGCTTCTTCGGAGGCTATTTTTGGGAGAAAGGTTTTGCAAGCCGTGGTGCCTTCCATTTAGGTAATCTGATTTGCTCCCTCCCTTCATCCGTGTCCTAAAGCTTTGGTATTGGTTCCCACAAGTAATGGATGACGCCGTGGACCGGGCACACCAATGTTGGAGAAAACAGAATTTATGCTTACCTGATAAATTACTTTTTCCAACGGTGTGTCCGGTCCACGGCCCGCCCTGGTTTCCTAATCAGGTTGAAAATTTTTTTCTTTATACACTACAGTCACCACGGCACCCAATAGTTTCTTCTTTTTCTCCTAACCGTCTGTCGAATGACTGGGGGGGCGGAGCCAGAGGGGGAGCTATATGGACAGCTCTTGCTGTGTGCTCTCCTTGCCTTTCCATGTGGGGGAGAATATTTCCCACAAGTAATGGATGACGCCGGGGACCGGACACACCGTTGGAGAAAGTAATTTATCAGGTAAGCATAAATTCTGTTTTCTTATTCTCTCACTTTGCAAATATAGCAAAGGCTGGTGGGCCGTTTCTACAATAATTTTCTTAACCTGTATATAGCTGCGGAAATTTTGTAGAGCACATACAGTAGATAAGAGGGCTTTTTCGCAATCGCTAAATTTTATTTCTACTGGGAGTAGAGTTTTGCTTGCATAAGCAATGACTTTATTTAAATTATCATGCTTTTGGTATACAACAGCAATCATGCTTATATCTGTGTAACCTGTCTCTAAGAAGAAAGGTTTACCACCTTCAGGGTATGCTAAGCAAGGTGCTTGTGTGAGTTTTCTCTTCAGCTCTCTGATGGCTGTCTCTTGACTCACTCCAGTGCCATTTCACATCCTTATTTAGAAGTAGTAGTAGTGGTTTAGCTAATTCTGCATAATTAATACTATGTTACAGGCTCGTAAATCCGTATCTCGTGAGATATATTATAGAGTCTGGAAGACTTATATTTCTTGGTGTCTTTCTCATCATTTTTCTTGGCATTCTTTTAGAATACCGAGAATTTTACAGTTTCTTCAGGATGGTTTAGATAAGGGTTTGTCCGCAAGTTCTTTGAAAGGACAAATCTCCGCTCTTTCTGTTCTTTTTCACAGAAAGATTGCTATTCTTCCTGATATTCATTGTTTTGTACAAGCCTTGGTTCGTATAAAACCTGTCATTAAGTCAATTTCTCCTCCTTGGAGTTTGAATTTGGTTCTGGGAGCTCTTCAAGCTCCTCCGTTTGAACCTATGCATTCATTGGACATTAAATTACTTTCTTGGAAAGTTTTGTTCCTTTTGGCCATCTCTTCTGCTAGAAGAGTTTCTGAATTATCTGCTCTTTCGTGTGAGTCTCCTTTTCTGATTTCTCATCAGGATAAGGCGGTGTTGCGAACTTCTTTTGAATTTTTACCTAAGGTTGTGAATTCCAACAACATTAGTAGAGAAATTGTGGTTCCTTCATTATGTCCTAATCCTAAGAATTCTAAGGAGAAATCATTGCATTCTTTGGATGTTGTTAGAGCTTTGAAATATTATGTTGAAGCTAGGAAATCTTTCCGTAAGACTTCTAGTCTATTTGTTATCTTTTCCGGTTCTAGGAAAGGCCAGAAAGCTTCTGCCATTTCTTTGGCATCTTGGTTGAAATCTTTAATTCATCTTGCCTATGTTGAGTCGGGTAAAATTCCGCCTCAAAGAATTACAGCTCATTCTACTAGGTCAGTATCTACTTCCTGGGCGTTTAGGAATGAAGCTTCGGTTGACCAGATCTGCAAAGCAGCAACTTGGTCCTCTTTGCATACTTTTACTAAATTCTACCATTTTGATGTATTTTCTTCTTCTGAAGCAGTTTTTGGTAGAAAAGTTCTTCAGGCAGCGGTTTCAGTTTGAATCTTCTGCTTATGTTTTTTTGTTAAACTTTATTTTGGGTGTGGATTATTTTCAGCAGGAATTGGCTGTCTTTATTTTATCCCTCCCTCTCTAGTGACTCTTGTGTGGAAAGATCCACATCTTGGGTAGTCATTATCCCATACGTCACTAGCTCATGGACTCTTGTTAATTACATGAAAGAAAACATAATTTATGTAAGAACTTACCTGATAAATTCATTTCTTTCATATTAACAAGAGTCCATGAGGCCCACCCTTTTCTGTGGTGGTTATGATTTTTTTGTATAAAGCACAATTATTCCAATTCCTTATTTTATATGCTTCGCACTTTTTTTCTTATCACCCCACTTCTTGGCTATGCGTTAAACTGATTTGTGGGTGTGGTGAGGGGTGTATTTATAGGCATTTTAAGGTTTGGGAAACTTTGCCCCTCCTGGTAGGAATGTATATCCCATACGTCACTAGCTCATGGACTCTTGTTAATATGAAAGAAATGAATTTATCAGGTAAGTTCTTACATAAATTATGTTATTTCCATTAGTAGTAGTCCATTACCTGTTGTTGTTCCTTCAGCATCTAATGTTCAGGATATTCCTGTTAATGTGAGAGAATTTGTTTCTAATTCTATTCAGAAGGCCCTGTCGTGTTATACCTCCTTCTAATAAACGTAAAAGGTCTTTTAAAACTTCTCATAAATTAGATGAATTTTTAAATGACCGCCAGCATTCTGATTTATCTATCTCTGATGAGGATCTATCTGGTTCAGAAGATTCTGCCTCAGATATTGACACTGACAAATCTTCATATTTATTTAAAATGGAGTTTATTCGTTCTTTATTAAGAGGTGTTGATTGCGTTAGATATGGAGGAGTCTAGTCCTCTTGATATTAAAACCAGTAAACGTTTAAATTCGGTTTTTAAACCTCATGTAGTTATTCCAGAGGTTTTTCCAGTTCCTGATGCTATTTCAGATGTAATTTCTAGGGAATGGAATAGTTTGGGTACTTCATTTACACCTTCTTTAAGGTTTAAGAGACTGTACCCTTTGTCGTCTGATAGATTGGAGTTTTGGGAAAAAATCCCCAAAGTTTATGGGGCTATCTCTACTCTTGCTAAACGTACTACTATTCCTACGGCAGATAGTACTTCTTTTAAAGATCCTTTAGATAGGAAGCTTGAATCTTATCTAAGGAAGGATAATTTATGTTCAGGTCATCTTCTTAGGCCTGCTATTTCTTTGGCTGATGTTGCTGCGGCTTCAACTTTTTGGTTGGAGGCTTTAGTGCAACAAGTACCAGATCATAATGTTTATATCATTGTTAAGCTACTTCAACATGCTAATAATTTCATTTGTGATGCCATTTTTGATATCATTAGGATTGATGTCAGGTATATGCCTTTAGCTATTTTAGCTAGAAGAACTTTATGGCTTAAATCTTGGAATGCGGATATGACTTCTAAGTCAACGTTGCTATCTCTTTCTTTCCAAGGTAATAAATTGTTTGGTTCTCAGTTGGATTCTATCATTTCAACTGTCACTGGGAGGAAGGGAGCTTTTTTGCCTCAGGGGAAAAAAAATCTAAGGGTAAATTTAGGGCTGCTAAATTTGTTTTCGTTCCTTTCGTCAGAATAAGGAACAGAAGCCTGACCCTTCCCCTAAAGGAACGGTTTCCAATTGGAAGCCTTTTCCAATCTAGAATAAATCCAAGCCTTTTAGAAAATCAAAACTAGCCCCCAAGTCCGCATGAAGGTGCGGCCCTCATTCCAGCACAGCTGGTAGGGGGCAGACTACAATTTTTCAAAGATGTTTGGATCAATTCAATTCAAAATCATTGGATTCAGAACATTGTTTCTCATGGGTACAGAATAGGTTTCAAGGTAAGACCACCTGTGAAAAGGTTCTTTCTCTCACGCATTCCAGTGAACCCAGTAAAGGCTCAGGCTTTCCCGAAGTGTGTTTCAGACCTGGAGTTATCTGGGGTAATTGTGCCAGTTCCATATCTGGAACGGGGTCTGGGGTTTTATTCAAATCTGTTCATTGTACCAAAGAAAGAGAATTCTTTCAGACAAGTTCTGGATCTAAAATTTTTGAATCATTATGTAAGAATACCAACATTCAAAATGGTGACTATAAGGACTATTCTGCCTTTTGTTCTGCAAAGGCATTATATGTCCACAATAGACTTACAGGATGCTTATCTTCATATTCCAATTCATCCAGATCACTATTGGTTCCTGAGATTCTCTTTTCTAGACAAGCATTACCAATTTGTTGCTCTTCCTTTTGGCCTAGCAACAGCTCCAAGGATCTTCTCAAAGGTTCTCGGTGCCCTTCTCTCTCTAATCAGAGAGCGGGGTATTGCGGTGTTTCCTTGTTTGGACGATATCTTGGTACTTGCTCAGTCTTTACATTCTGCATAATCTCACACAAATCAACTTGTGTTGTTTCTTCAAAGGCATGGTTGGAGGATCAATTTACCAAAAAGTTCCTTGATTCCTCAGACAAGGATAACCTTTTTAGGATTCCAAATAGATTCAGTATCCATGACTTTGTCTCTAACAGACAATCGGACGCGATCCCCTTTGCTCGTTTTCACATGAGACCTCTTCAGCTTTGTATGCTGAACCTATGGTGCAGGGATTATACAAAGATATCACAATTGATATCCTTAAATCCCAATACTCAACTATCTCTGACTTGGTGGTTAGATCACCACCGTTCGGTTCAGGGGGCCTCTTTTCTTAGTCTAACATGGACTGTGATTTCAACAGATGCGAGTCTTTCAGGTTGGGGAGCTGTCTGGGGATCTCTGTCAGCGCAGGGGGTTTGGAAATCTCAAGAGGCGAGATTACCAATCAATATTTTGGAACTCCGTGCGATTCTCAGAGCGCTTCAGTTCTGGCCTCTTCTGAAAAGAGAACCGTTTATTTGTTTTCAGACAGACAATGTCACAACTGTGGCGTATGTCAATCATCAAGGTGGGACTCACAGTCCTCAAGCTATGCAAGAAGTATTTCGGATACTTGCATGGGCGGAATCCAGCTCCCATCTAATCTCTGCAGTCCATATCCCAGGTATAGACAATTGGGAAGCGGATTATCTCAGTCGCCAGACTTTACATCCGGGAGAATGGTCTCTTCACCCAGATGCGTTTCTTCAGATTGTTCAGATATGGGGGCTTCCAGAAATAGATCTGATGGCTTCTCATCTAAACAGGAAACTTCCCAGGTATTTGTCCAGGTCCAGGGATCCTCAGTTGGAAGCAGTGGATGCGTTGTCACTTCCTTGGAATTATCAACCTGCTTATATCTTTCCGCCTCTATTTCTTCTTCCAAGAGTGATTTCCAAAATCATAATGGAGCGTTTGTTTGTACTGCTGGTGGCTCCAGCATGGCCACACAGGTTTTGTTATGCGGATCTCGTTCGGATGTCCAGTTGCCAACCTTGGCCACTTCCGTTAAGGCCAGACCTTCTATCTCAAGGCCCGTTTCTTTCATGTAATTAGCAAGAGTCCATGAGCTAGTGACGTATGAGATATACATTCCTACCAGGAGGGGCAAAGTTTCCCAAACCTTAAAATGCCTATAAATACACCCCTCACCACACCCACAATTCAGTTTTACAAACTTTGCCTCCTATGGAGGTGGTGAAGTAAGTTTGTGCTAGATTCTACGTTGATATGCGCTCCGCAGCAGGTTGGAGCCCGGTTTTCCTCTCAGCGTGCAGTGAATGTCAGAGGGATGTGAGGAGAGTATTGCCTATTTTGAATGCAGTGATCTCCTTCTACGGGGTCTATTTCATAGGTTCTCTGTTATCGGTCGTAGAGATTCATCTCTTACCTCCCTTTTCAGATCGACGATATACTCTTATTTATATACCATTACCTCTGCTGATTTTCGTTTCAGTACTGGTTTGGCTTTCTACAAACATGTAGATGAGTGTCCTGGGGTAAGTAAGTCTTATTTTCTGTGACACTCTAAGCTATGGTTGGGCACTTTGTTTATAAAGTTCTAAATATATGTATTCAAACATTTATTTGCCTTGACTCAGGATGTTCAACATTCCTTATTTTCAGACAGTCAGTTTCATATTTGGGATAATGCACTTGAATCAATTATTTTTCTTACCTTAAAAATTTGACTTTTTTTCCCTGTGGGCTGTTAGGCTCGCGGGGGCTGAAAATGCTTCATTTTATTGCGCATTCTTGGCGCAGACTTTTTTGGCGCAAAAAATCTTTTCTGTTTCCGGCGTCATACGTGTCGCCGGAAGTTGCGTCATTTTTGACGTTCTTTTGCGCCAAAGATGTCGGCGTTCCGGATGTGGCGTCATTTTTGGCGCCAAAAAGCATTTAGGCGCCAAATAATGTGGGTGTCTTATTTGGCGCTAAAAAATATGGGCGTCTCTTTTGTCTCCACATTATTTAAGTCTCATTTTTTCTTTGCTTCTGGTTGCTAGAAGCTTGTTCATTGGCATTTTTTCCCATTCCTGAAACTGTCATTTAAGGAATTTGTTAAATTTTGCTTTATATGTTGTTTTTTCTTTTACATATTGCAAGATGTCTCACGTTGCATCTGAGTCAGAAGATACTTCAGGAAAATCGCTGTCTGGTGCTGGAACTACCAAAGCTAAGTGTATCTGCTGTAAACTTTTGGTAGCTATTCCTCCAGCTGTTGTTTGTATTAATTGTCATGACAAACTTGTTAATGCAGATAATATTTCCTTTAGTAATGTACCATTACCTGTTGCAGTTCCATCAACATCTAATGTTCAGAATGTTCCTGATAACATAAGAGATTTTGTTTCTGAATCCATCAAGAAGGCTATGTCTGTTATTCCTCCTTCTAGTAAACATAAAAAATCTTTTAAAACTTCTCTTTATACAGATGAATTTTTAAATGAACATCATCATTCTGATTCTGATGACTCTTCTGGTTCAGAGGATTCTGTCTCAGAGATTGATGCTGATAAATCTTCATATTTATTTAAAATGGAATTTATTCGTTCTTTACTTAAAGAAGTACTAATTGCTTTAGAAATTGAGGATTCTGGTCCTCTTGATACTAATTCTAAACGTTTAGATAAGGTCTTTAAATCTCCTGTGGTTATTCCAGAAGTTTTTCCTGTTCCTAGTGCTATTTCTGAAGTAATTTCCAGAGAATGGGATAAATTGGGTAATTCATTTACTCCTTCTAAACGTTTTAAGCAATTATATCCTGTGCCGTCTGACAGATTAGAATTTTGGGACAAAATCCCTAGAGTTGATGGGGCTATTTCTACCCTTGCTAAACGTACTACTATTCCTACGTCAGATGGTACTTCGTTTAAAGATCCTTTAGATAGGAAAATTGAATCCTTTCTAAGAAAAGCTTATCTGTGTTCAGGTAATCTTCTTAGACCTGCTATATCATTGGCTGATGTTGCTGCAGCTTCAACTTTTTGGTTGGAAACTTTAGCGCAACAAGTAACAGATCATGATTCTCATAATATTATTATTCTTCTTCAACATGCTTATAATTTTATCTGTGATGCCATTTTTGATATTATCAGAGTTGATGTCAGGTTTATGTCTCTAGCTATTTTAGCTAGAAGAGCTTTATGGCTTAAAACTTGGAATGCTGATATGGCTTCTAAATCAACTCTACTTTCCATTTCTTTCCAGGGTAACAAATTATTTGGTTCTCAGTTGGATTCTATTATCTCAACTGTTACTGGTGGGAAAGGAACTTTTTTACCACAGGATAAAAAATCTAAGGGTAAAAACAGGGCTAATAATCGTTTTCGTTCCTTTCGTTTCAACAAAGAGCAAAAGCCTGATCCTTCATCCTCAGGAGCAGTTTCAGTTTGGAAGCCATCTCCAGTCTGGAATAAATCCAAGCCTTCTAGAAAAGCAAAGCCAGCTTCTAAGTCCACATGAAGGTGCGGCCCTCATTCCAGCTCAGCTGGTAGGGGGCAGATTATGTTTTTTCAAAGAAATTTGGATCAATTCTTTTCACAATCTTTGGATTCAGAACATTGTTTCAGAAGGGTACAGAATTGGTTTCAAGATGAGACCTCCTGCAAAGAGATATTTTCTTTCCCGTGTCCCAGTAAATCCAGTGAAAGCTCAAGCATTTCTGAATGGTGTTTCAGATCTAGAGTTGGCTGGAGTAATTATGCCAGTTCCAGTTCTGGAACAGGGGATGGGGTTTTATTCAAATCTCTTCATTGTACCAAAGAAGGAGAATTCCTTCAGACCAGTTCTGGATCTAAAAATATTGAATCGTTATGTAAGGATACCAACGTTCAAAATTGTAACTGTAAGGACTATCTTGCCTTTTGTTCTGCAAGGGCATTATATGTCCACAATAGATTTACAGGATGCATATCTGCATATTCCGATTCATCCAGATCATTATCAGTTCCTGAGATTCTCTTTTCTGGACAAGCATTACCAGTTTGTGGCTCTGCCGTTTGGCCTAGCTCGTTTGGCCTAGCTACAGCTCCAAGAATTTTTACAAAGGTTCTCGGTGCCCTTCTGTCTGTAATCAGAGAACAGGGTATTGTGGTATTTCCTTATTTGGACGATATCTTGATACTTGCTCAGTCTTTACATTTAGCAGAATCTCATACGAATCGACTTGTGTTGTTTCTTCAAGATCATGGTTGGAGGATCAATTCACTAAAAAGTTCATTGATTCCTCAGACAAGGGTAACCTTTCTGGGTTTCCAGATAGATTCAGTGTCCATGACTCTGTCTTTGACAGACAAGAGACGTCTAAAATTGATTTCAGCTTGTCGAAACCTTCAGTCACAATCATTCCCTTCGGTAGCCTTATGCATGGAAATTCTAGGTCTTATGACTGCTGCATCGGACGCGATCCCCTTTGCTCGTTTTCACATGCGACCTCTTCAGCTCTGTATGCTGAATCAATGGTGCAGGGATTACACAAAGATATCTCAATTAATATCTTTAAAACCGATTGTACGACACTCTCTAACGTGGTGGACAGATCACCATCGTTTAATTCAGGGGGCTTCTTTTGTGCTTCTGACCTGGACTGTAATTTCAACAGATGCAAGTCTCACAGGTTGGGGAGCTGTGTGGGGATCTCTGACGGCACAAGGAGTTTGGGAATCTCAGGAGGTGAGATTACCGATCAATATTTTGGAACTCCGTGCAATTTTCAGAGCTCTTCAGTCTTGGCCTCTTCTGAAGAGAGAATCGTTCATTTGTTTTCAGACAGACAATGTCACAACTGTGGCATACATCAATCATCAAGGAGGGACTCACAGTCCTCTGGCTATGAAACAAGTATCTCGAATTCTGGTTTGGGCGGAATCCAGCTCCTGTCTAATCTCTGCGGTTCATATCCCAGGTATAGACAATTGGGAAGCGGATTATCTCAGTCGCCAAACGTTGCATCCGGGCGAATGGTCTCTTCAACCAGAGGTATTTCTTCAGATTGTTCAAATGTGGGAGCTTCCAGAAATAGATCTGATGGCATCTCATCTAAACAAGAAACTTCCCAGGTATCTGTCCAGATCCCGGGATCCTCAGGCGGAAGCAGTGGATGCATTATCACTTCCTTGGAAGTATCATCCTGCCTATATCTTTCCGCCTCTAGTTCTTCTTCCAAGAGTAATCTCCAAGATTCTGAAGGAATGCTCGTTTGTTCTGCTGATAGCTCCGGCATGGCCTCACAGGTTTTGGTATGCGGATCTTGTCCGGATGGCCTCTTGCCATCCGTGGACTCTTCCGCTAAGACCAGACCTTCTGTCGCAAGGTCCTTTTTTCCATCAGGATCTCAAATCCTTAAATTTAAAGGTATGGAGATTGAACGCTTGATTCTTGGTCAAAGAGGTTTCTCTGACTCTGTGATTAATACTATGTTACAGGCTCGTAAATCTGTATCCAGAGAGATATATTATAGAGTCTGGAAGACTTATATTTCTTGGTGTCTTTCTCATCATTTTTCTTGGCATTCTTTTAGAATTCCGAGAATTTTACAGTTTCTTCAGGATGGTTTAGATAAAGGTTTATCCGCAAGTTCTTTGAAAGGACAAATCTCTGCTCTTTCTGTTCTTTTTCACAGAAAGATTGCTAATCTTCCTGATATTCATTGTTTTGTACAAGCTTTGTTTCGTATAAAACCTGTCATTAAGTCAATTTCTCCTCCTTGGAGTTTGAATTTGGTTCTGGGGGCTCTTCAAGCTCCTCCGTTTGAACCTATGCATTCATTGGACATTAAATTACTTTCTTGGAAAGTTTTGTTCCTTTTGGCGATCTCTTCTGCCAGAAGAGTCTCTGAATTATCTGCTCTTTCTTGTGAGTCTCCTTTTCTGATTTTTCATCAGGATAAGGCGGTGTTGCGAACTTCTTTTGAATTTTTACCTAAAGTGTTGAATTCCAACAACATTAGTAGAGAAATTGTGGTTCCTTCATTATGTCCTAATCCTAAGAATTTTAAGGAGAAATCGTTGCATTCTTTGGATGTTGTTAGAGCTTTGAAATATTATGTTGAAGCTACTAAGTCTTTCCGAAAGACTTCTAGTCTATTTGTTATCTTTTCCGGTTCTAGAAAAGGCCAGAAAGCTTCTGCCATTTCTTTGGCATCTTGGTTGAAATCTTTAATTCATCATGCCTATGTCGAGTCGGGTAAAACTCCGCCTCAAAGGATTACAGCTCATTCTACTAGGTCAGTTTCTACTTCCTGGGCGTTTAGGAATGAAACTTCGGTTGATCAGATTTGCAAAGCAGCAACTTGGTCCTCTTTGCATACTTTTACTAAATTCTACCATTTTGATGTATTTTCTTCTTCTGAAGCAGTTTTTGGTAGAAAAGTACTTCAGGCAGCGGTTTCAGTTTGAATCTTCTGTTTATGTTTTTCATTAAACTTTATTTTGGGTGTGGATTATTTTCAGCAGGAATTGGCTGTTTTTATTTTATCCCTCCCTCTCTAGTGACTCTTGCGTGGAAAGATCCACATCTTGGGTAGTCATTATCCCATACGTCACTAGCTCATGGACTCTTGCTAATTACATGAAAGAAAACATAATTTATGTAAGAACTTACCTGATAAATTCATTTCTTTCATATTAGCAAGAGTCCATGAGGCCCGCCCTTTTTTGTGGTGGTTATGATTTTTTTGTATAAAGCACAATTATTCCAATTCCTTATTTTATATGCTTTCGCACTTTTTTCTTATCACCCCACTTCTTGGCTATTCGTTAAACTGAATTGTGGGTGTGGTGAGGGGTGTATTTATAGGCATTTTAAGGTTTGGGAAACTTTGCCCCTCCTGGTAGGAATGTATATCTCATGCGTCACTAGCTCATGGACTCTTGCTAATATGAAAGAAATGAATTTATCAGGTAAGTTCTTACATAAATTATGTTTTTTCCATCAGGATCTCAAATCATTAAATTTGAAGGTATGGAGATTGAACGCTTAGTGCTTAGTCATAGAGGTTTCTCTGACTCAGTGATCAATACTATGTTGCAGGCTCATAAATCTGTATCTAGAAAGATTTATTACTGAGTTTGGAAGACTTACATTTCATGGTGTTCTTCTCATAAGTTCTCTTGGCATTCTTTTAGAATTCCTAGAATTTTACAGTTTCTTCAGGTTGGTTTGGATAAGGGTTTGTCTGCAAGTTCCTTGAAAGGAGAAATCTCTGCTCTTTCTGTTCTGTTTCACAGAAAAATTGCTAATCTTCCTGACATTCGTTGTTTTGTACAGGCTTTGGTTTGTTTCAAACCTGTCATTAAGTCAATCTCTCCTCCTTGGAGTCTTAATTTGGTTTTGAGAGCTTTACAAGCTCCTCCGTTTGAGGCTATGCATTCTCTGGACATTAAATTACTTTCTTGGAAAGTATTGTTTCTTTTGGCTAATCTCTTCTGCTAGAAGAGTTTCTGAATTATCTGCTCTTTCTTGTGAGTCTCCTTTTCTGATTTTTTTTATCAGGATAAGGCAGTTTTGTGGACTTCATTTAAATTTTTACCTAAGTTTGTGAATTCCAACAGCTTCTGTTGATCAGATTTGCAAAGCAGCAACTTGTTCTTCTTTGCATACTTTTACTAAATTCTACCATTTTGATGTTTTCTCTTCTTCAGATGCAGTTTTTGGTAGAAAAGTTCTTCAGGCAGCTGTTTCAGTTTGATTCTTCTGCTTATAATTTCAGTTTTTTTTCATTTTAAGATTAAAACTTTTTGATTTGGGTTGTGGATTCTTTTTTCAGCGGAATTGGCTGTCTTTATTTTTATCCTTCCCTCTCTAGTGACTCTTGCGTGGAGTTCCACATCTTGGGTATTTGCTATCCCATACGTCACTAGCTCATGGACTCTTGCTAATTACATGAAAGAAAACATAATTTATGTAAGAACTTACCTGATAAATTCATTTCTTTCATATTAGCAAGAGTCCATGAGGCCCGCCCTTTTTTGTGGTGGTTATGATTTTTTTGTATAAAGCACAATTATTCCAATTCCTTATTTTATATGCTTTCGCACTTTTTTCTTATCACCCCACTTCTTGGCTATTCGTTAAACTGAATTGTGGGTGTGGTGAGGGGTGTATTTATAGGCATTTTAAGGTTTGGGAAACTTTGCCCCTCCTGGTAGGAATGTATATCTCATACGTCACTAGCTCATGGACTCTTGCTAATATGAAAGAAATGAATTTATCAGGTAAGTTCTTACATAAATTATGTTTTTTCCATCAGGATCTCAAATCATTAAATTTGAAGGTATGGAGATTGAACGCTTAGTGCTTAGTCATAGAGGTTTCTCTGACTCAGTGATCAATACTATGTTGCAGGCTCATAAATCTGTATCTAGAAAGATTTATTACTGAGTTTGGAAAACTTACATTTCATGGTGTTCTTCTCATAAGTTCTCTTGGCATTCTTTTAGAATTCCTAGAATTTTACAGTTTCTTCAGGTTGGTTTGGATAAGGGTTTGTCTGCAAGTTCCTTGAAAGGAGAAATCTCTGCTCTTTCTGTTCTGTTTCACAGAAAAATTGCTAATCTTCCTGACATTCGTTGTTTTGTACAGGCTTTGGTTTGTTTCAAACCTGTCATTAAGTCAATCTCTCCTCCTTGGAGTCTTAATTTGGTTTTGAGAGCTTTACAAGCTCCTCCGTTTGAGGCTATGCATTCTCTGGACATTAAATTACTTTCTTGGAAAGTATTGTTTCTTTTGGCTAATCTCTTCTGCTAGAAGAGTTTCCGAATTATCTGCTCTTTCTTGTGAGTCTCCTTTTCTGATTTTTTTATCAGGATAAGGCAGTTTTGCGGACTTCATTTAAATTTTTACCTAAGTTTGTGAATTCCAACAGCTTCTGTTGATCAGATTTGCAAAGCAGCAACTTGGTCTTCTTTGCATACTTTTACTAAATTCTACCATTTTGATGTTTTCTCTTCTTCAGATGCAGTTTTTGGTAGAAACGTTCTTCAGGCAGCTGTTTCAGTTTGATTCTTCTGCTTATAATTTCAGTTTTTTTTCATTTTAAGATTAAAACTTTTTGATTTGGGTTGTGGATTCTTTTTTCAGCGGAATTGGCTGTCTTTATTTTTATCCTTCCCTCTCTAGTGACTCTTGCGTGGAGTTCCACATCTTGGGTATTTGCTATCCCATACGTCACTAGCTCATGGACTCTTGCCAATTACATGAAAGAAAACATAATTTATGTAAGAACTTACCTGATAAATTAATTTCTTTCATATTAGCAAGAGTCCATGAGGCCCACCCTTTTTGTGGTGGTTATGTTTTTTTTTTATAAAGCACAATTATTCCAATTCCTTGTTGATGCTGTCGCTCCTTTCTTATCACCCCACTTCTTGGCTATTCGTTAAACTGAATTGTGGGTGTGGTGGGGGGTGTATTTATAGGAATTTTGAGGTTTGGGAAACTTTGCCCCTCCTGGTAGGAATGTATATCCCATACGTCACTAGCTCATGGATTCTTGCCAATATGAAAGAAATGAATTTATCAGGTAAGTTCTTACATAAATTATGTTTTTGTATTCTATGGGAGAGGCAAATTAGTGTTTCAGAAGTTTTTAATTTCTGGCCTCTCTTTACCTGTAATGGTAAAAGAAATTTATCAGCCCCGGCAGGAATTATAACATCGCTAGACACCTGCGTATTCACAGCATATGGCAATTGCTGGTTTGATTTCAGGGCTGCATTTTCATTCTGAAATACTTCAGGGTCCCCCTTTAACCTGCTCTAGAGGCAAGAGTTAATCAAATCTTTTTGTATGGCATATCTATGTAAGATATCATTGCCAATGTATATTTGATTATGGGGAGTATTTAAAACTAAAAACAGGTGCTTCACTGACTTATTACCTATAGAGACAGATAATAGGCACTTAGCTGTCATGTTATAGCTTTCAAACCTGTCATCCAGGCCGCTCACACAGTGATCTTGGGGAAAAAGATATTTAATCACTTTAGGTTCAGCTATCTGCGCTAATAAGCCTTCGCTTATATAGCTAGCTTCCTGTTTTAAACTCAACTTGGCATATTTTGTTGTACCAATGTCATGCATTTGTATAGGGATAAATAGATCCTCTTTAACTCTCTCAATCCCTGTGAGGTATTGAGCGTGGCCTCTCCCCTTAGGGATTTTATGATCCCCCTTGTGGAGAGATATGGTTAAAATATAGTCGTCTAAAGAAATATTTGCAATCTTTCCAGGTGAAATTTTAAAAGTATTACCATCAGAGCCACTTAAAGGAGTCTGATCATCTATTTGTAGAATAGTGATTTCAGGTGCAGAGTTATTCCTGAAATGAATCTCCACAGCATCTGGTTTCTCTTCCACCACGTGACAGCTATGTCGGGTCCGAGATATACCGGATTGCTCATAATTTATTTGCCGTTTTACTTGTGACCAAATTACTTTATTTATGCAATCAATTATGGTGCTTAGTCGCTTCAGGAGATCATTACCAATAATTAAACGATCAGTTGGCAGATCCACTATGACAGGGTGTCTTATGACCCTGTTCCCCAGTTTAAATTTTAGCCAGGCCATACCGTAGACTTTTAGAGAGTCACCCCCAACTCCTATTAGTGAACCATCAAATTCTTTTATTTTAGGTTTGTGGGGTGTTAGCTCATTTAGCTGTGTGTAGTACCTGTGGGATAAAATAGTTGCCTGAGATCCAGTATCAATTAATCCCATGATAGGGTTGGAGACTGAATCTTGCAGCTCAGCTAATACATAATATCTTCCTGCAGTTTCTACCATTTCAAACATAAAATATGCATTATTGTATATCTGTGGGCTTCGCCACGTGTTTCCTGAATCCGTCATGTTTTCCCGTGCAGAGGAAACTTAATACCTACCGGTCTCCTCCATGACAGGGTCAGCTGGATCCTTGTGTACTGCATCTGTGGAAATAAGGTTAAGAGAACACTGCAAAGGGAAAGATTGGTTAATGCTTTCAGGTCAAGGTTGCTCTTCATCACAGTTAAATTGTCCGTTTCCGGTCTGTGGGGAGATAACATGATTAGTATCATTTTTTATATTTATTATTACATTTTGTATATCTCTCCCTCCCTTTCAGGTGATACTGCAGTATTTATGACTGTGCCTTTGTTCCACTGCTAACCACTGGCTGTACCCCTAAAAAAGTATTGTTCGGTTGCTGAGCCGAAGAAGGTTGACTCATATTAGCGAATTGTTCGCTCAACCAATTTAACTGGGTTAAAAGCATATCTACCTAATTGTACAAGTTACCTCTACCGGTGGGCCTATCTCTTGATGCCCCATAATAATGATTCCTGGACCATTGGGTTCCCTCAGAATCAGGGCTGCTATTTCTATTCTGGTGTGGTTGCCCCTGTGGTTCAGCTTGTTCAGTATTAGTACTCTGGGGAGCGTTATATACTTGGGGTGTCTGGTTACCCTGAGAATATCTTCGCCATCTATTGTATCTACTCTTGCGCGGATACCAATTATTTGGTGAGTATTCTCTTTGTGAGTAATCATTCACCTGATTATGTCCCCCACTTTGGTTATAGTCTCTCTGCGCCTCAGCCCGTGTTGGGGAAGGGGCAGAGTTAAACCTCTGTGGAGATAGCCTGTTTTGACTGGCCACCTCCGCGTAGGTTTTCTTTTTAGACTCCAAATTGAGGGGCTTAGGTGACACCCTAGTTTCTGCCAGAAATTTTGGGTTTTGATTCCTTTTTAACCCCCTGTTCACTGGACTGCTGAATAGAGTATAACTTTGTACTCTCTTTGATCAGCCATTCCAATGAGCAGTCCTCATCAAAATCTCTAGCTAAGTTAATTTTGATGGGTGTAGGCAGTGCTTCAAAAAATAAATTTACAAATTCTGAGCAATCAAATATGGGATTATCTTCAGCCATACTGTACGCATTTTTCAATACAGAAAGGAACTCGATGGGACTTTGATTCGCACTACATTTTAAACCATATACAGCTATTTTTGCTGCGGTTTTAGTGTGATGTTGCCCAAATTCTTTTCTGCATTGTCGTTTTATTTCACTCCAGGAATGAATATTCATATCCTTTAGTGAAGTAAAGAATTTGTGATGTTTACCGTCAAATACCCAGGGCCGAAGTTTAATTTTTAATTTCTCACTTGTAACATTCATTATAGCTTATGCATTTTCAAAAGCCTCTAAGTGATCAATTATAGAGTTTGTTCCCTTGTTGGAGAATTCAGGTACTGCACCCTTTAGGAAAGTAACTATTTTATGGGAGTCATATACTTTATTAGACTTATTTTGGAACTCCTTATTAGTTTCCCTCACCCATACCAGCTGAGTTACAGCAGTTCCCTGGATTTACATCATGAGGTGATTGTCTATTTGGGAAATCTATTTCTGACCCAATAGGGGTCATTTGTCTACACTCTTCCATATATTTCTGCACCTCGTCCCTGACGCATTCTCTAAGGGAGTTAGCATTATCTGCATTATTCTCACTGTTAATATAGGGGTTTCATTATGGTGATATGACCTTTTTAAATCACTTAGGCCTAGATTTGGAGTTTGGCGTTAGCCGTGAAAACCAGCGTTAGAGGCTCCCAACGCTGGTTTTAGGCTAACTCCGGTATTTGGAGTCACTCAAAATAGGGTCTAACGCTCACTTTTCAGCCGCGACTTTTCCATACCGCAGATCCCCTTACGTCAATTGCGTATCCTATCTTTTCAATGGGATCTTTCTAACTCCGGTATTTAGAGTCGTGTCTGAAGTGAGCGTTAGAAATCTAACGACAAAACTCCAGCCGCAGGAAAAAAGTCAGTAGTTAATAGCTTTCTGGGCTAACGCCGGTTCATAAAGCTCTTAACTACTGTACTACTGTACTCTAAAGTACACTAACACCCATAAACTACCTATGTACCCCTAAACTGAGGCCCCCCCCACATCGCCGCCACCCCTAATCTGCCGACCGCCACCTACGTTATACTTATGTACCCCTAATCTGCTGCCCCTAACACCGCCGACCCCTGTATTATATTTATATTATTTATATTATATTTATTAACCCCTAATCTGCCCCCCACAACGTCGCCGCCAGCTACCTACAATAATTAACCCCTAATCTGCCGAGCGGACCGCACCGCTACTATTATAAAGTTATTAACCCCAAATCCGCCTCACTAACCCTATAATAAATAGTATTAACCCCTAATCTGCCCTCCCTAACATCGCCAACACCTAACTTCAATTATTAACCCCTAATCTGCCGACCGGAGCTCACCGCTATTCTAATAAATGTATTAACCCCTAAAGCTAAGTCTAACCCTAACACTAACACCCTAGCTACAATATAACGAATAATTACATTGTAGCTATTTTAGGATTAATATTTATTTTACAGGCAACTTTGTAATTATTTTAACCAGGTACAATAGCTATTTAATAGTTAAGAACTATTTAATAGCTAAAATAGTTAAAATAATTACAAATTTAACTGTAAAATAAATCCTAACCTAAGTTACAATTAAACCTACCACTACACTATCAATAAATTAATTAAATAAAATACCTACAATTATCTACAATTAAACCTAACACTACACTATCAATAAATAAATTAAATACAATACCTACAAATAACTACAATGAAATAAACTATCTAAAGTACAACAAATAAAAAAGAACTAAGTTACAAAAAATAAAAAAATATTTACAAACATAAGAAAAATATTACAACAATTTTAAACTAATTACACCTACTCTAAGCCCCCTAATAAAATAACAAAGACCCCCAAAATAACAAAATGCCCTACCCTATTTTAAATTACTACATTTCAAAGCTCTTTTACCTTACCAGCCCTGAACAGGTCCCTTTGCGGGGCATGCCCCAAGAAATTCAGCTCTTTTGCCTGTAAAAAAAAACATACAATACCCCCCCCCCCAACATTACAACCCACCACCCACATACCCCTAATCTAACCCAAACCCCTCTTAAATAAACCTAACACTAAGCCCCTGAAGATCTTCCTACCTTGTCTTCACCCTACCAGGTTCACCGATCCGTCCTGAAGAGCTCCTCCGATGTCCTGATCCAAGCCCAAGCGGGGGGCTGAAGAGGTCCATGATCCGGCTGAAGTCTTCATCCAAGCGGGAGCTGAAGAGGTCCATGATCCGGATGAAGTCTTCTATCAACGGCATCTTCAATCTTCTTTCTTCCGGATCCATCTTGCAGACCTCCGACGCGGAACATCCTCTTCTCCCGACGCCTACTAGCCGAATGACGGTTCCTTTAAGGGACGTCATCCAAGATGGCGTCCCTCGAATTCCGATTGGCTGATAGGATTCTATCAGCCAATCGGAATTAAGGTAGGAATATTCTGATTGGCTGATGGAATCAGCCAATCAGAATCAAGTTCAATCCGATTGGCTGATTCGATCGGCCAATCAGATTGAGCTTGCATTCTATTGGCTGTTCCGATCAGCCAATAGAATGCGAGCTCAATCTGATTGGAAACCATCTCCAGTCTGGAATAAATCCAAGCCTTTTAGAAAACCAAAGCCAGCTCCCAAGTCCACATGAAGGTGCGGACCTCATTCCAGCTCAGCTGGTAGGGGGCAGATTACGTTTTTTCAAAGAAATTTGGTTCAATTCCGTTCACAATCTCTGGATTCAGAACATTGTTTCAAAAGGGTACAGAATTGGCTTCAAGATAAGGCATCCTGCAAAGAGATTTTTTCTTTCCCGTGTCCCAGTAAACCTAGCGAAGGCTCAAGCATTTCTGAAATGTGTTTCAGATCTAGAGTTGGCTGGAGTAATTATGCCAGTTCCAGTTCTGGAACAGGGGCTGGGGTTTTATTCAAATCTCTTCATTGTACCAAAGAAGGAGAATTCCTTCAGACCAGTTCTGGATCTAAAAATATTGAATCGTTATGTAAAGATACCAACATTCAAGATGGTAACTATAAGGACTATCCTGCCTTTTGTTCAGCAAGAGCATTATATGTCCACAATAGATTTACAGGATGCATATCTGCATATTCCGATTCATCCAGATCACTTTCAGTTTCTGAGATTCTCTTTCCTAGACAAGCATTACCAGTTTGTGGCTCTACCGTTTGGCCTAGCTACAGCTCCAAGAATTTTTACAAAGGTTCTCGGTGCCCTTCTGTCTGTAATCAGAGAACAGGGTATTGTGGTATTTCCTTATTTGGACGATATCTTGGTACTTGCTCAGTCTTCACATTTAGCAGAATCTCATACGAATCGACTTGTGTTGTTTCTTCAAGATCATGGTTGGAGGATCAATTTACCAAAAAGTTCATTGATTCCTCAGACAAGGGTAACCTTTTTAGGTTTCCAGATAGATTCAGTGTCCATGACTCTGTCACTAACGGACAAGAGAGGTCTAAAATTGATATCAGCTTGTCGAAACCTTCAGTCACGATCATTCCCTTCGGTAGCTTTATGCATGGAATTTCTAGGTCTTATGACTGCAGCATCGGACGCGATCCCCTTTGCTCGTTTTCACATGCGACCTCTTCAGCTCTGTATGCTGAACCAGTGGTGCAGGGATTACACAAAGATATCTCAATTAATATCTTTAACACCGATTGTACGACACTCTCTGATGTGGTGGACAGATCACCATCGTTTAGTTCAGGGGGCTTCTTTTGTTCTTCCGACCTGGACTGTAATTTCAACAGATGCAAGTCTGACAGGTTGGGGAGCTGTTTGGGGGTCTCTGACAGCACAAGGGGTTTGGGAATCTCAGGAGGTGAGATTACCGATCAATATTTTGGAACTCCGTGCAATTTTCAGAGCTCTTCAGTCATGGCCTCTTCTAAAGAGAGAATCGTTCATTTGTTTTCAGACAGACAATGTCACAACTGTGGCATACATCAATCATCAAGGAGGGACTCACAGTCCTCTGGCTATGAAGGAAGTATCTCGAATTCTGGTATGGGCAGAATCCAGCTCCTGTCTAGTTTCTGCGGTTCATATCCCAGGTATAGACAATTGGGAAACGGATTATCTCAGCCGCCAAACGTTACATCCGGGCGAATGGTCTCTTCACCCAGAGGTATTTCTTCAGATTGTTCAAATGTGGGGACTTCCAGAAATAGATCTGATGGCCTCTCATCTAAACAAAAAACTTCCCAGGTATCTGTCCAGATCCAGGGATCCTCAAGCGGAAGCAGTGGATGCATTGTCACTTCCTTGGAAGTATCATCCTGCCTATATCTTTCCGCCTCTAGTTCTTCTTCCAAGAGTAATCTCCAAGATTCTGAAGGAATGCTCGTTTGTTCTGCTGGTAGCTCCAGCATGGCCTCACAGGTTTTGGTATGCGGATCTTGTCCGGATGGCCTCTTGCCAACCGTGGACTCTTCCGTTAAGACCAGACCTTTTGTCGCAAGGTCCTTTTTTCCATCAGGATCTCAAATCCTTAAATTTAAAGGTATGGATATTGAACGCTTGATTCTTAGTCAAAGAGGTTTCTCTGACTCTGTGATTAATACTATGTTACAGGCTCGTAAATCTGTATCTAGGGAGATATATTATAGAGTCTGGAAGACTTATATTTCTTGGTGTCTTTCTCATCATTTTTCCTGGCATTCTTTTAGAATTCCGAGAATTTTACAGTTTCTTCAGGATGGTTTGGATAAAGGTTTGTCTGCAAGTTCCTTGAAAGGACAAATCTCTGCTCTTTCTGTTCTTTTTCACAGAAAGATTGCTAATCTTCCTGATATTCATTGTTTTGTACAAGCTTTGGTTCATATAAAACCTGTCATTAAGTCAATTTCTCCTCCTTGGAGTTTGAATTTGGTTCTGGGGGCTCTTCAAGCTCCTCCGTTTGAACCTATGCATTCATTGGACATCAAATTACTTTCTTGGAAAGTTTTGTTCCTTTTGGCCATCTCTTCTGCCAGAAGAGTTTCTGAATTATCTGCTCTTTCTTGTGAGTCTCCTTTTCTGATTTTTCATCAGGATAAGGCGGTGTTGCGAACTTCGTTTAAATTTTTACCTAAGGTTGTGAATTCTAACAACATTAGTAGAGAAATTGTGGTTCCTTCATTGTGTCCTAATCCTAAGAATTCTAAGGAGAGATCATTGCATTCTTTGGATGTAGTTAGAGCTTTGAAATATTATGTTGAAGCTACTAAGAATTTCCGAAAGTCTTTTAGTCTATTTGTTATCTTTTCCGGTTCTAGGAAAGGTCAGAAGGCCTCTGCCATTTCTTTGGCATCTTGGTTGAAATCTTTAATTCATCATGCTTATGTCGAGTCGGGTAAAACTCCGCCTCAAAGGATTACAGATCATTCTACTAGGTCAGTTTCTACTTCCTGGGCGTTTAGGAATGATGCTTCGGTTGATCAGATTTGCAAAGTAGCAACTTGGTCTTCTTTGCATACTTTTACTAAATTCTACCATTTTGATGTGTTTTCTTCTTCTGAAGCTGTTTTTGGTAGAAAAGTACTTCAGGCAGCTGTTTCAGTTTGAATCTTCTGCTTATAATTTCAGTTTTTTTCATTTAATCTTTATTTTGGGTGTGGATTATTTTTCAGCGGAATTGGCTGTCTTTATTTTATCCCTCCCTCTCTAGTGACTCTTGCGTGGAAAGATCCACATCTTGGGTAGTCATTATCCCATACGTCACTAGCTCATGGACTCTTGCTAATTACATGAAAGAAAACATAATTTATGTAAGAACTTACCTGATAAATTCATTTCTTTCATATTAGCAAGAGTCCATGAGGCCCGCCCTTTTTTGTGGTGGTTATGATTTTTTTGTATAAAGCACAATTATTACAATTCCTTATTTTTTATGCTTTCGCACTTTTTTCTTATCACCCCACTTCTTGGCTATTCGTTAAACTGATTTGTGGGTGTGGTGAGGGGTGTATTTATAGGCATTTTGAGGTTTGGGAAACTTTGCCCCTCCTGGTAGGAATGTATATCCCATACGTCACTAGCTCATG
Organism: Bombina bombina; assembly: GCF_027579735.1. Classification (NCBI taxonomy): domain Eukaryota; kingdom Metazoa; phylum Chordata; class Amphibia; order Anura; family Bombinatoridae; genus Bombina; species Bombina bombina. The sequence continues at coordinate 738,860,787 of NC_069501.1, read as the reverse complement.
GACTCTTGCTAATATGAAAGAAATGAATTTATCAGGTAAGTTCTTACATAAATTATGTTTTTTCATATGATGCAGGTCATATATAGATATGTACAGTCTTTTTAATGTACAGTAATAACTTGGAAATACACTAGCAGAGTACCAATAGAAATATAAAAATGTAAAAATATTTTTTCAACAAAGGAAAACAGAGAACTAAGCCAACCTATTCTATTCCAGTTTTCACTATAATTATTTATTTAATCTAAAGTAGCTTTTAAACATATTGAAACCATACACAGTATAGTACCAATACAAATATAAAAAATATATTTTCAACAAAGGAAAAAAATGAACTATTCCAGTTTTTTACTAAAATTATTTATTTAGTTGTTTATTTTTTTTTTTTCAAATAAGAATACATGAATAATCTACAGTGGCTTTTAAGCATATTGGAAACCACACACAGAAATGATATTGGCTTTGACAATCCTTCAATAAAACAATTAAACAAATTACTCAATCAGAAACAAAGGTATAAAAGATAAGATTCTAAGCAGGTCTGACAGAAGCTTGAGAAAGGCTCTTTGGAGCTGAAACGCGTTGCTTTGGATACAGGCTGCTTACTGATCACCTTGGATACAGACTGCTTACACCGCACTGGAGAAACCCTGCTCTTTACCTATCTGTCAATCTCGCATTTTGTGGGCGTATCAAGACAGGACACGGAAGTGACAGAGGCAACTTCACAGGAGACATACACGCTGCAACAAGCGCTCCTAGAACGGATAAAGAAAGTTTCTCATCTATACCTCATTTGGACACGCAAGAACCTTCTTATATGACTTGGAACTGCAAATAAGGTACCTTATTCAAAGTCTGTTGATTAATAATACCGCAAAAGACAAGCTAAGTGTTCAATAACTATTGTGATATAATTACTGTGACATACAGAAAACGGCTCAAACACCTAGCCTAAATCTTTTGGTCATATCACAAAAAGGCTTATTTCAAAAAGGCTGAAAATAAACACCTATTGTTGAACCAGGTGTCAATAGTTGTCTTCATCAACGATCTCTAACAACTGTATTTCTACCAATTATACCCTATTTTCTACCTTTGGTGCATTTTATGAGCGAAAAGCCAAATCCTTTTACAAAAACTACTTTTAAATACCTACCAAGGTATAAACTGGACTTGCTAATTTTATACACTGTTTCTTTCATGTAATTAGCAAGAGTCCATGAGCTAGTGACGTATGGGATATACATTCCTACCAGGAGGGGCAAAGTTTCCCAAACCTCAAAATGCCTATAAATACACCCCTCACCACACCCACAATTCAGTTTTACAAACTTTGCCTCCTATGGAGGTGGTGAAGTAAGTTTGTGCTAGATTCTACGTTGATATGCGCTCCGCAGCAAGTTGGAGCCCGGTTTTCCTCTCAGCGTGCAGTGAATGTCAGAGGGATGTGAGGAGAGTATTGCCTATTTGAATGCAGTGATCTCCTTCTACGGGGTCTATTTCATAGGTTCTCTGTTATCGGTCGTAGAGATTCATCTCTTACCTCCCTTTTCAGATCGACGATATACTCTTATTTATATACCATTTCCTCTACTGATTCTCGTTTCAGTACTGGTTTGGCTTTCTACAAACATGTAGATGAGTGTCCTGGGGTAAGTAAATCTTATTTTCTGTGACACTCTAAGCTATGGTTGGGCACTTTGTTTATAAAGTTCTAAATATATGTATTTAAACATTTATTTGCCTTGACTCAGAATGTTCAACATTCCTTATTTTCAGACAGTCAGTTTCATATTTGGGATAATGCATTTGAATTAATCATTTTCTTTCATGTAATTAACAAGAGTCCATGAGCTAGTGACGTATGGGATATACATTCCTACCAGGAGGGGCAAAGTTTCCCAAACCTTAAAATGCCTATAAATACACCCCTCACCACACCCACAAATCAGTTTTACAAACTTTGCCTCCAAGGGAGGTGGTGAAGTAAGTTTGTGCTAGATTCTACGTTGATATGCGCTCCGCAGCAAGTTGGAGCCCGGTTTTCCTCTCAGCGTGCAGTGAATGTCAGAGGGATGTGAAGAGAGTATTGCCTATTGAATGCAGTGATCTCCTTCTACGGGGTCTATTTCATAAGGTTCTCTGTTATCGGTCGTAGAGATTCATCTCTTACCTCCCTTTTCAGATCGACGATATACTCTTATATTTACCATTACCTCTACTGATTCTCGTTTCAGTACTGGTTTGGCTTTCTACAAACATGTAGATGAGTGTCCTGGGGTAAGTAAGTCTTATTTTCTGTGACACTCTAAGCTATGGTTGGGCACTTTATTTATAAAGTTCTAAATATATGTATTCAAACATTTATTTGCCTTGACTCAGAATGTTCAACTTTCCTTATTTTCAGACAGTCAGTTTCATATTTGGGATTATGCATTGAATTATCATATTTTTCTTACCTCAAAAATTTGACTTTTTTCCCTGTGGGCTGTTAGGCTCGCGGGGGCTGAAAATGCTTCATTTTATTGCGTCATTCTTGGCGCGGACTTTTTTGGCGCAAAAATTCTTTTCCGTTTCCGGCGTCATACGTGTCGCCGGAAGTTACGTCATTTTTTGACGTTATTTTGCGCCAAAAATGTCGGCGTTCCGGATGTGGCGTCATTTTTGGCGCCAAAAGCATTTAGGCGCCAAATAATGTGGGCGTCTTATTTGGGGCGTCGCTTTTGTCTCCACATTATTTCAGTCTCATTTTTCATTTGCTTCTGGTTGCTAGAAGCTTGATATTTGGCATTCTTTCCCATTCCTGAAACTGTCTTATAAGGAATTTGATCTATTTTGCTTTATATGTTGTTTTTTCTCTTACATATTGCAAGATGTCTCACGTTGCATCTGAGCCAGAAGATACTACAGGAAAATCACTGCCTGCTGGATCTACCAAAGCTAAGTGTATCTGCTGTAAATTTTTGGTAGCTATTCCTCCAGCTGTTGTTTGTAATAATTGTCATGACAAACTTGTTAAAGCAGATAATATTTCCTTTAGTAATGTACCATTGCCTGTTGCAGTTCCCTCAACATCTAAGGTGCAGAATGTTCCTGATAACATAAGAGATTTTGTTTCTGAATCCATAAAGAAGGCTTTGTCTGTTATTTCTCCTTCTAGTAAACGTAAAAAGTCTTTTAAATCTTCTCTCTCTACAGATGAATTTTTAAATGAACACCATCATTCTGATTCTTTGGACTCTTCTGGTTCAGAGGATTCTATCTCAGAGATTGATGCTGATAAATCTTCATATTTATTTAAGATGGAATTTATTCGCTCTTTACTTAAAGAAGTACTAATTGCTTTAGAAATAGAGGATTCTAGTCCTCTTGATACTAATTCTATACGTTTGGATAAGGTTTTTAAAGCTCCTGCGGTTATTCCAGAAGTTTTTCCTGTTCCTAATGCTATTTCTGCAGTGATTTCCAAAGAATGGGATAAATTGGGTAATTCATTTACTCCTTCTAAACGTTTTAAGCAATTATATCCTGTTCCGCCTGACAGGTTAGAATTTTGGGACAAAATCCCTAAAGTTGATGGGGCTATTTCTACCCTTGCTAAACGTACTACCATTCCTACGTCAGATGGTACCTCGTTTAAGGATCCTTTAGATAGAAAAATTGAATCCTTTCTAAGAAAAGCTTATCTGTGTTCAGGTAATCTTCTTAGACCTGCTATATCATTGGCTGATGTTGCTGCAGCTTCAACTTTTTGGTTGGAAACCCTAGCGCAACAAGTAGCAAATCGTGATTCTCATGATATTATTATTCTTCTCCAGCATGCTAATAATTTTATCTGTGATGCCATTTTTGATATTATTAGAGTTGATGTTAGGTTTATGTCTCTGGCTATCTTAGCCAGAAGAGCTTTATGGCTTAAGACTTGGAATGCTGATATGGCTTCTAAATCAACTCTACTTTCCATTTCTTTCCAGGGAAACAAATTATTTGGTTCTCAGTTGGATTCTATTATTTCAACTGTTACTGGTGGGAAAGGAACTTTTTTACCACAGGATAAAAAATCTAAAGGTAAAAACAGGGCTAACAATCGTTTTCGTTCCTTTCGTTTCAACAAAGAACAAAAGCCTGATCCTTCGTCCTCAGGAGCAGTTTCAGTTTGGAAACCATCTCCAGTCTGGAATAAATCCAAGCCTGCTAGAAAGGCAAAGCCTGCTTCTAAGTTCACATGAAGGTACGGCCCTCATTCCAGTTCAGCTGGTAGGGGGCAGGTTACGTTTTTTCAAAGAAATTTGGATCAATTCTGTTCACAATCTTTGGATTCAGAACATTGTTTCAGAAGGGTACAGAATTGGTTTCAAGATGAGACCTCCTGCAAAGAGATTTTTTCTTTCCCGTGTCCCAGTAAATCCAGTGAAAGCTCAAGCATTTCTGAATTGTGTTTCAGATCTAGAGTTGGCTGGAGTAATTATGCCAGTTCCAGTTCCGGAACAGGGGATGGGGTTTTATTCAAATCTCTTCATTGTACCAAAGAAGGAGAATTCCTTCAGACCAGTTCTGGATCTAAAATTATTGAATCGTTATGTAAGGATACCAACGTTCAAGATGGTAACTGTAAGGACTATATTGCCTTTTGTTCAGCAAGGGAATTATATGTCCACAATAGATTTACAGGATGCATATCTGCATATTCCGATTCATCCAGATCATTTTCAGTTCCTGAGATTCTCTTTTCTAGACAAGCATTACCAATTTGTGGCTCTACCGTTTGGCCTTGCTACAGCTCCAAGAATTTTCACAAAGATTCTCGGTGCCCTTCTGTCTGTAATCAGAGAACAGGGTATTGTGGTATTTCCTTATTTGGACGATATCTTGGTACTTGCTCAGTCTTTACATTTAGCAGAGTCTCATACGAATCGACTTGTGTTGTTTCTTCAAGATCATGGTTGGAGGATCAATTTACCAAAAAGTTCTTTGATTCCTCAAACAAGGGTAACCTTTCTGGGTTTCCAGATAGATTCAGTGTCCATGACTCTGTCTTTAACAGACAAGAGACGTCTAAAATTGATTACAGCTTGTCGAAACCTTCAGTCTCAATCATTCCCTTCGGTAGCCTTATGCATGGAAATTCTAGGTCTTATGACTGCTGCATCGGACGCGATCCCCTTTGCTCGTTTTCACATGCGACCTCTTCAGCTCTGTATGCTGAACCAATGGTGCAGGGATTACACGAAGATATATCAATTAATATCTTTAAAACCGATTGTTCGACACTCTCTAACGTGGTGGACAGATCACCATCGTTTAATTCAGGGGGCTTCTTTTGTTCTTCCGACCTGGACTGTAATTTCAACAGATGCAAGTCTCACAGGTTGGGGAGCTGTGTGGGGATCTCTGACGGCACAGGGAGTTTGGGAATCTCAGGAGGTGAGATTACCGATCAATATTTTGGAACTCCGTGCAATTTTCAGAGCTCTTCAGTTTTGGCCTCTTCTGAAGAGAGAATCGTTCATTTGTTTTCAGACAGACAATGTCACAACTGTGGCATACATCAATCATCAAGGAGGGACTCACAGTCCTCTGGCTATGAAAGAAGTATCTCGAATTTTGGTTTGGGCGGAATCCAGCTCCTGTCTAATCTCTGCGGTTCATATCCCAGGTGTAGACAATTGGGAAGCGGATTATCTCAGTCGCCAAACGTTGCATCCGGGCGAATGGTCTCTTCACCCAGAGGTATTTCTTCAGATTGTTCAAATGTGGGGGCTTCCAGAGATAGATCTGATGGCCTCTCATCTAAACAAGAAACTTCCCAGGTATCTATCCAGATCCCGGGATCCTCAGGCGGAGGCAGTGGATGCATTATCACTTCCTTGGAAGTATCATCCTGCCTATATCTTTCCGCCTCTAGTTCTTCTTCCAAGAGTAATCTCCAAGATTCTGAGGGAATGCTCGTTTGTTCTGCTAATAGCTCCGGCATGGCCTCACAGGTTTTGGTATGCGGATCTTGTCCGGATAGCATCTTGCCAACCATGGACTCTTCCGTTAAGACCAGACCTTCTGTCGCAAGGTCCTTTTTTCCATCCGGATCTGAAATCCTTAAATTTAAAGGTATGGAGATTGAACGCTTGATTCTTAGTCAAAGAGGTTTCTCTGACTCTGTGATTGATACTATGTTACAGGCTCGTAAATCTGTATCTAGAGAGATATATTATAGAGTCTGGAAGACTTATATTTCTTGGTGTCTTACTCATCATTTTTCTTGGTATTCTTTTAGAATTCCGAGAATATTACAATTTCTTCAGGATGGTTTAGATAAGGGTTTGTCCGCAAGTTCCTTGAAAGGACAAATCTCTGCTCTTTCTGTTCTTTTTCACAGAAAGATTGCTATTCTTCCTGATATTCATTGTTTTGTACAAGCTTTGGTTCGTATAAAACCTGTCATTAAGTCAATTTCTCCTCCATGGAGTTTGAATTTGGTTCTGGGAGCTCTTCAAGCTCCTCCGTTTGAACCTATGCATTCATTGGACATTAAATTTCTTTCTTGGAAAGTTTTGTTCCTTTTGGCCATCTCTTCTGCCAGAAGAGTTTCTGAATTATCTGCTCTTTCTTGTGAGTCTCCTTTTCTGATTTTTCATCAGGATAAGGCGGTGTTGCGAACTTCTTTTGAATTTTTACCTAAGGTTGTGAATTCCAACAACATTAGTAGAGAAATCGTGGTTCCTTCATTATGTCCTAATCCTAAGAATTCTAAGGAAAAATCGTTACATTCTTTGGATGTTGTTAGAGCTTTGAAATATTATGTTGAAGCTACTAAATCTTTCCGAAAGACTTCTAGTCTATTTGTCATCTTTTCTGGTTCTAGAAAAGGCCAGAAAGCTTCTGCCATTTCTTTGGCATCCTGGTTGAAATCTTTAATTCATCTTGCCTATGTTAAATCGGGTAAGACTCCACCTCAGAGGATTACAGCTCATTCTACTAGGTCAGTTTCTACTTCCTGGGCGTTTAGGAATGAAGCTTCAGTTGATCAGATTTGCAAAGCAGCGACTTGGTCCTCTTTGCATACTTTTACTAAATTCTACCATTTTGATGTGTTCTCTTCTTCTGAAGCAGTTTTTGGTAGAAAGGTACTTCAGGCAGTGGTTTCGGTTTGAATCTTCTGCTTATGTTTTTCATTAAACTTTATTTTGGGTGTGGATTATTTTCAGCAGGAATTGGCTGTCTTTATTTTATCCCTCCCTCTCTAGTGACTCTTGTGTGGAAAGATCCACATCTTGGGTATTCATTATCCCATACGTCACTAGCTCATGGACTCTTGTTAATTACATGAAAGAAAACATAATTTATGTAAGAACTTACCTGATAAATTCATTTCTTTCATATTAACAAGAGTCCATGAGGCCCACCCTTTTTTTGTGGTGGTTATGATTTTTTTGTATAAAGCACAATTATTCCAATTCCTTATTTTATATGCTTCGCACTTTTTTTCTTATCACCCCACTTCTTGGCTATTCGTTAAACTGATTTGTGGGTGTGGTGAGGGGTGTATTTATAGGCATTTTAAGGTTTGGGAAACTTTGCCCCTCCTGGTAGGAATGTATATCCCATACGTCACTAGCTCATGGACTCTTGTTAATATGAAAGAAATGAATTTATCAGGTAAGTTCTTACATAAATTATGTTTTTTCTTACCTTCAAAAATTTGACTCTTTTTTTCCCTGTGGGCTGTTAGGCTCGCGGGGGCTGAAAATGCTTCATTTTATTGCGTCATTCTTGGCGCTGACTTTTTTGGCGCAAAAAATCTTTTCCGTTTCCGGCGTCATACGTGTCGCCGGAAGTTGCGTCATTTTTTGACGTTATTTTGCGCCAAAAATGTCGGCGTTCCGGAAGTGGCGTCATTTTTGGCGCCAAAAGCATTTAGGCGCCAAATAATGTGGGCGTCTTATTTGGCGCTAAAAAAATTTGGGCGTCGCTTTTGTCTCCACATTATTTAAGTCTCATTTTTCATTGCTTCTGGTTGCTAGAAGCTTGTTCTTTGGCATTTTTTCCCATTCCTGAAACTGTCATTTAAGCAATTTTGCTTTATATGTTGTTTTTTCTCTTACATATTGCAAGATGTCTCACGTTGCATCTGAGTCAGAAGATACTTCAGGAAAATCGCTGTCTAGTGCTGGACCTACCAAAGCTAAGTGTATCTGCTGTAAACTTTTGGTAGCTATTCCTCCGGCTGTTGTTTGTATTAATTGTCATGACAAACTTGTTAATGCAGATAATATTTCCTTTAGTAAAGTACCATTGCCTGTTGCAGTTCCTTCAACATCTAAGGTGCAGAATGTTCCTGATAACATAAGAGATTTTGTTTCTGAATCCATCAAGAAGGCTATGTCTGTTATTTCTCCTTCTAGTAAACATAAAAAATCTTTTAAAACTTCTCTCCCTACAGATGAATTTTTAAATGAACATCATCATTCTGATTCTGATGATTCTTCTGGTTCAGAGGATTCTGTCTCAGAGATTGATGCTGATAAATCTTCATATTTATTTAAAATGGAATTTATTCGTTCTTTACTTAAAGAAGTGCTAATTGCTTTAGAAATAGAGGATTCTGGTCCTCTTGATACTAATTCTAAACGTTTAGATAAGGTATCTAAATCTCCTGTGGTTATTCCAGAAGTTTTTCCTGTTCCTAATGCTATTTCTGAAGTAATTTCCAAAGAATGGGATAAATTGGGTAATTCATTTACTCCTTCTAAACGTTTTAAGCGATTATATCCTGTGCCGTCTGACAGATTAGAATTTTGGGACAAAATCCCTAGAGTTGATTGGGCTATTTCTACCCTTGCTAAACGTACTACTATTCCTACGTCAGATGGTACTTCCTTTAAGGATCCTTTAGATAGGAAAATTGAATCCTTTCTAAGAAAAGCTTATCTGTGTTCAGGTAATCTTCTTAGACCTGCTATATCATTGGCTGATGTTGCTGCAGCTTCAACTTTTTGGTTGGAAACTTTAGCGCAACAAGTAACAGATCATGATTCTCATAATATTATTATTCTTCTTCAGCATGCTAATAATTTTATCTGTGATGCCATTTTTGATATTATTAGAGTTGATGTCAGGTTTATGTCTCTAGCTATTTTAGCTAGAAGAGCTTTATGACTTAAGACTTGGAATGCTGATATGGCTTCTAAATCAACTCTACTTTCCATTTCTTTCCAGGGTAACAAATTATTTGGTTCTCAGTTGGATTCTATTATCTCAACTGTTACTGGTGGGAAAGGAACTTTTTTACCACAGGATAAAAAATCTAAGGGTAAAAACAGGGCTAATAATCATTTTCGTTCCTTTCGTTTCAACAAAGAACAAAAGCCTGATCCTTCATCCTCAGGAGCAGTTTCAGTTTGGAAACCATCTCCAGTCTGGAATAAATCTAAGCCTGCTAGAAAGGCAAAGCCTGCTTCTAAGTCCACATGAAGGTGCGGCCCTCATTCCAGCTCAGCTGGTAGGGGGCAGGTTACGTTTTTTCAAAGAAATTTGGTTCAATTCTGTTCACAATCTTTGATTCAGAATATTGTTTCAGAAGGGTACAGAATTGGTTTCAAGATGAGACCTCCTGCAAAGAGATTTTTTCTTTCCCGTGCCCCAGTAAATCCAGTGAAAGCTCAAGCATTTCTGAATTGTGTTTCAGATCTAGAGTTGGTGGGAGTAATTATGCCAGTTCTAGTTCCGGAACAGGGGATGGGGTTTTATTCAAATCTCTTCATTGTACCAAAGAAGGAGAATTCCTTCAGACCAGTTCTGGATCTAAAAATATTGAATCGTTATGTAAGGATACCTACGTTCAAAATGGTAACTGTAAGGACTATCTTGCCTTTTGTTCAGCAAGGGCATTATATGTCCACGATAGATTTACAGGATGCATATCTGCATATTCCGATTCATCCAGATCATTATCAGTTCCTGAGATTCTCTTTTCTGGACAAGCATTACCAGTTTGTGGCTCTGCAGTTTGGCCTAGCTACAGCTCCAAGAATTTTTACAAAGGTTCTCGGTGCCCTTCTGTCTGTAATCAGAGAACAGGGTATTGTGGTATTTCCTTATTTGGACGATATCTTGGTACTTGCTCAGTCTTTACATTTAGCAGAATCTCATACGAATCGACTTGTGTTGTTTCTTCAAGATCATGGTTGGAGGATCAATTTACCAAAAAGTTCATTGATTCCTCAGACAAGGGTGACCTTTCTGGGTTTCCAGATAGATTCAGTGTCCATGACTCTGTCTTTAACAGACAAGAGACGTCTAAAATTGATTTCAGCTTGTCGAAACCTTCAGTCACAATCATTCCCTTCGGTAGCCTTATGCATGGAAATTCTAGGTCTTATGACTGCTGCATCGGACGCGATCCCCTTTGCTCGTTTTCACATGCGACCTCTACAGCTCTGTATGCTGAATCAATGGTGCAAGGATTACACAAAGATATCTCAAATAATATCTTTAAAACCGATTGTACGACACTCTCTAACGTGGTGGACAGATCACCATCGTTTAATTCAGGGGGCTTCTTTTGTGCTTCCGACCTGGACTGTAATTTCAACAGATGCAAGTCTCACGGGTTGGGGAGCAGTGTGGGGATCTCTGACGGCACAAGGAGTTTGGGAATCTCAGGAGGTGAGATTACCGATCAATATTTTGGAACTCCGTGCAATTTTCAGAGCTCTTCAGTCTTGGCCTCTTCTGAAGAGAGAATCGTTCATTTGTTTTCAGACAGACAATGTCACAACTGTGGCATACATCAATCATCAAGGAGGGACTCACAGTCCTCTGGCTATGAAAGAAGTATCTCGAATTCTGGTTTGGGCAGAATCCAGCTCCTGTCTAATCTCTGCGGTTCATATCCCAGGTATAGACAATTGGGAAGCGGATTATCTCAGTCGCCAAACATTGCATCCGGGCGAATGGTCTCTTCACCCAGAGGTATTTCTTCAGATTGTTCAAATGTGGGAACTTCCAGAAATAGATCTGATGGAGTCTCATCTAAACAAGAAACTTCCCAGGTATCTGTCCAGATCCCGGGATCCTCAGGCGGAGGCAGTGGATGCATTATCACTTCCTTGGAAGTATCATCCTGCCTATATCTTTCCGCCTCTAGTTCTTCTTCCAAGAGTAATCTCCAAGATTCTGAAGGAATGCTCGTTTGTTCTGCTGGTAGCTCCGGCATGGCCTCACAGGTTTTGGTATGCGGATCTGGTCCGGATGGCCTCTTGCCATCCGTGGACTCTTCCGTTAAGACCAGACCTTCTGTCGCAAGGTCCTTTTTTCTATCAGGATCTGAAATCCTTAAATTTAAAGGTATGGAGATTGAACGCTTGATTCTTGGTCAAAGAGGTTTCTCTGACTCTGTGATTAATACTATGTTACAGGCGCGTAAATCTGTATCTAGAGAGATATATTATAGAGTCTGGAAGACTTATATTTCTTGGTGTCTTTCTCATCATTTTTCTTGGCATTCTTTAAGAATACCGAGAATTTTACAGTTTCTTCAGGATGGTTTAGATAAGGGTTTGTCCGCAAGTTCCTTGAAAGGTCAAATCTCTGCTCTTTCTGTTCTTTTTCACAGAAAGATTGCTATTCTTCCTGATATTCATTGTTTTGTACAAGCTTTGGTTCGTATAAAACCTGTCATTAAGTCAATTTCTCCTCCTTGGAGTTTGAATTTGGTTCTGGGGGCTCTTCAAGCTCCTCCGTTTGAACCTATGCATTCATTGGACATTAAATTACTTTCTTGGAAAGTTTTGTTCCTTTTGGCAATCTCTTCTGCCAGAAGAGTTTCTGAATTATCTGCTCTTTCTTGTGAGTCTCCTTTTCTGATTTTTCATCAGGATAAGGCGGTGTTGCAAACTTCTTTTGATTTTTTACCTAAAGTTGTGAATTCCAACAACATTAGTAGAGAAATTGTGGTTCCTTCATTATGTCCTAATCCTAAGAATTCTAAGGAGAAATCGTTGCATTCTTTGGATGTTGTTAGAGCTTTGAAATATTATGTTGAAGCTACTAAGTCTTTCCGTAAGACTTCTAGTCTATTTGTTATGTTTTCCGGTTCTAGAAAAGGCCAGAAAGCTTCTGCCATTTCTTTGGCATCTTGGTTGAAATCTTTAATTCATCTTGCCTATGTTGAGTCGGGTAAAACTCCGCCTCAAAAGATTACAGCTCATTCTACTAGGTCAGTTTCTACTTCCTGGGCGTTTAGGAATGAAACTTCGATTGATCAGATTTGCAAAGCAGCAACTTGGTCCTCTTTGCATACTTTTACTAAATTCTACCATTTTGATGTATTTTCTTCTTCTGAAGCAGTTTTTGGTAGAAAAGTACTTCAGGCAGCGGTTTCAGTTTGAATCTTCTACTTATGTTTTTCATTAAACTTTATTTTGGGTGTGGATTATTTTCAGCAGGAATTGGCTGTCTTTATTTTATCCCTCCCTCTCTAGTGACTCTTGTGTGGAAAGATCCACATCTTGGGTAATCATTATCCCATACGTCACTAGCTCATGGACTCTTGCTAATTACATGAAAGAAAACATAATTTATGTAAGAACTTACCTGATAAATTCATTTCTTTCATATTAGCAAGAGTCCATGAGGCCCGCCTTTTTTTTGTGGTGGTTATGATTTTTGTATAAAGCACAATTATTCCAATTCCTTATTTTATATGCTTTTGCACTTTTTTATCACCCCACTTCTTGGCTATTCGTTAAACTGAATTGTGGGTGTGGTGAGGGGTGTATTTATAGGCATTTTGAGGTTTGGGAAACTTTGCCCCTCCTGGTAGGAATGTATATCCCATACGTCACTAGCTCATGGACTCTTGCTAATATGAAAGAAATTAATTTATCAGGTAAGTTCTTACATAAATTATGTTTTTTACACACATATATCATATTTTAACTCTAGTTACACCTCAATACAATTGGTTGGTACCAACTTTCTCACATAACCACTTTAAGATTAAGCAATTTCGACTGACTGTTTTATATTGATTCTAATAAAAGAATATTATTTTTAACCAATAATCTTTGTATATTTTTTTATTATTATTTTTTACTTTTATTTTTTAATTAGAACTTAATAATTTTAAGATATTATTCTAAGAAAATTCTTTAAAAATGTTTTTTTTGTATACATTTTTTATATAAACATAGACATAGAAATACAAATAATACTAAGACCATTGTCATTTGGTAGATATTAAGCCAGTGTTTGCACACAGGCGCACACATATAAGACAATCATAATTGGAGCAACTAATATTACTGACGTTGACTCCTATTTGATCCAAGAAATGACTCTTGGAATAAAATCAAACAAAGGAAATGGATATGCAAGGTGAATGTTCCACGGACATACCAAGGTGATTAATATGTGAGCCTTAGAATCTTTTGATCTTGCGCAATAGCTTGGAAGTGTGAGAAAAAAAATATCAAAAATATCCTAAAGAGTGTTATTAAATTATATATATATATATATATATATATATATATATATATATATATATATATATATATATTATCTACACATAGATATATGATAAGACCAAGAACTCATTTTATTTGTGGAACTGTTTGTAAAACATCCCCCCTCTCGTTCTGCCACCTATAGATCAGAGATGGTATCACAGCCAAAAGACAAATGGCAATCAGAGAGGCGTCTCCCAAATAACCAATCAGGGACAAGCATCCGAAGGGCCTATCATCCCAATTTCAACAAAGATTATAATAAAAAGGGGTGGGTATATCACGTGATATAGCCTCATGCAAGAGAAAAAAAAGAAAGGTCTTTGCTGCTGAATTTTGACTGACAAACTGTTGCCTTGGAACCCAGTATCTATAAAGCAAATCTGGGCCTAAATTTCATCCATCTTGCAAAACTATATCATTTAATCCTAAAACTCATCAGTAAGAGTTTACAGTAGTACCACAAACTCCTGTATTAAATATATACGGCTCTCCACAAAAGCAACCCAAACACCCTATTGCAATTAGAGATAGCAATAAATATTGAAATAACTACTTAATCCTAAAATTAAAAAAGAGCTCCCATAAGCTCTATCTCCTACACCTAACGCAGCACGCTTATGCATCTGCAGCCTGTGATTTGTTATAATTTGTTATAATCAACACACCCATTATCTCTGATTGGTCATCAGCCCTTTAAAAGCCAAGGGCAGTGAGAAACAAGCCATCTGTTCATCATTACCTTTGAAAAGGCCCGGCTGCTGACCGTGGGAAATGCGTCAGGTACCAGCAGACAGGTGCGATGCCACAGCCAAAGCATAACTTGTCCTCCTTCCCCGGCAAACGAGCAGACAGTCAGGGCATCCGGAAAGCCCTGTGTGGACGCTGTTTGACACAACATCTGGAGACACTGACATCCTAGGCTGCAGTGGGAGGCAATTAAATGCTGAGGAATGAGCGTATCATCCTGAATGCTCTTTAAAACTTTTTATCTAGTAAGTGCAACATAAATTGTGTGCATTTTGTTCAAATAAAATTTACACTTGTGTCTTTCCGTGCGCTCTCTCTTTTTCTTCTCTTCACTTCACATATGATTGTCTCTGAAACTGAGGTTTGGATTCACCTGGTTTGATTGGAGCAGCACAAGAAAGCATTTGTGTCCGAAAATTTAAAGGGACATCCACTCATATCAGTCATCATCTGATACCAACATTCTTTTGGGACATATTTGTGAACTTTTGTTCTATATACATTTGAGAAGTAAAAGGTATTGTAAAATACAAAATATAAATACCTAATGTGTTAAGAATTTACATATATTGGTAAAGTACATACTATCTCAATTTATACACTTGAATACCCTGTAGTGCTAACCTTTTTTCTTTATATATAACAATATACTTCAGGATAAGCATCCGACTATATATACAGTTAAATAAGGGATCGATATAGCCAGAACTAGGTCTTTTATTTATTTATATATACACACAGTATTTGTGTGTGGATATTTGCATATATATATTCTTTCATAGTATGGTTCATCTAACATATAGCACAATTTACTTCTTTTAGTGTTATTTGTTATAAAAAGGAACTGTACTGATGATGCGGATTTTGTTACAGAGAGTGTAAAAATTACGAACAATTTACTTGAAAGAGGCTACAGTAAAAAGACAGTTAATCGGGCTCTTTTAGAAGTTAGCCGACTAGATAGGAAGAGTTTACTTATGGAACAGAAGTTTCAGTCACAATCAAACAAACAGAAGTTTGATGTTTCTAAGCAAACTTTTATAACTACCTATAGTGCTCAATTTAATGAAATATGTGACATTGTGTATAGACACCTTCCAATTCTTACGGCTTAAGACAGCCTTAAAGACTTTGTAGCCAAAGGCTGCAATTTTGTTTCACGTAGAGGTTACACGATAGGTAATGCTCTGTCTCCTAGCCTATTACGTAATCATCAATCAAGAAAGAGCAGTTGGCTAGAAGTAAAAGGGCATTATAAATGCCATTTTAGTAATTGCATCTCATGTGGCTTCACTTATGTCACACAGAATTTTCAGAAAAAAGAAGATTGTGAAGGAAATCTCTTTAATGTGCTATTAGGCCTATCGTACCCCTTAGCAAAATATAAATAGTGCAATTAAAGTTGGGTACCAACCCTGGGGACACTCGAACTGGTGGGAAGGAAAACTGGTGTGCTCAATTCCACTTATAAGACACTGATCAGCTTTTATTCAGCCAGGCAGACTTGATCCTGGTTCGTTCAGTAAATAAATACAGTTGGTACACAATATAGACAGATATAAACCCACTGTTATGCCTTAGTAAGGTCTCAGAGGAAACATAAGCAAGTATGATCGACATATAAAGCTTATAAGGCAAGCGGTGTATAAAAGTTCCACTCAATTTTACAGCCTTAGTACGGAGGAGTGTAGAAATTACAGTCCAATTTAGTGCCTCTTCGTCCGGTAAAACATATATTATTGAAACAAAAGGCAGTAGTCACGGAAGTAGATCCTGCACTCAGGGGAGAGGCATATACGGCGGTCCTGGGCAAAACCTCTCTTCTCAGGTATTCACAAGTAATTTGTGTGCCTGTTCGTCGATACGCCCGAGCTCCCTGTGGCTTGCCATTAGCTGCTTTCTGTGTATCCAATCATGTGACACGCACTCCTGTGCTCACACCCCCACCTCCTATTGGTTATCGGGTCCCCTTGGGTGAATGCTCCGGCACTGTACGGATTCTCGATGAGAACAACCGGCAAAGTAGATAGTAGAAAAAAAGGCAGGAATCCAGTGCTGTGGTTTAAAAGTCCATATACTTTATTGATCCAAAAGTTAAAATCACCAATGTGGCATAAACAGCATAACATGGAAGATAATAGAAAAACAAGAACAATCAGTCCATGCTTTAACTGGCTTACGCGTTTCGGCCGTAGCCTTACTCTTAGCCTGATTAAAATCCTAGCACAGCTGTGCTTTAAACAGAGACTAACGTGACATGATAGGTTAAAATCAATAGGGCAGGGCTGATTGTGCATAAATGACAGATAAATCCTTTATAACATCATTAGATATATATTTATTTTTGCCACTGAACACAGAATTTTCAGTCATATGTCACCCAAAAAGTTTATGACTTAAACTCCTACACTAATTGTCGTTCCACCTTTGTGATTTATTTAATAAATTGCACTGAGTGTCAAAAACAATACATTAGATGTACCTCTAGGGAAGGCAGAAGTAGGATCAGAGAGCATCTTAAGAACATAGAAAATTGTATTGAATGCTCCGACCTAGCCAGACATTTCATTTATGTTCACAATAAAACAGTGACAAGCCTCAAATGGCAAATAATTGACCACATCAGACCCTCCATTCATGGAGGTGATAGATTAGCTAAACTGTTGTACAAAGAGGCGTTTTGGATATTCAAAATACAGACCAGGGTACCCAAAGGGTTTAATATTGTAAGTGACATAATTAACTTCTGGAGTCACAAATGATAACATGATACATTACTTATGAAGTTATAGCTCATTTAATTCAAGATGAATTGAACTTGCTAACTCTCTATGCTAGTCATAATTTAAATCTTACCTATGTAACATATATCTCAATTCGATAGATTATTCTTTGGAGTTATTTCAGTTAATCTAAGGAGTTTTATAATGATTCCCCTAAGATCAATTTAGACTAATTTTTATGTTGGGTATCTCTCCAATTGATTAAAATATATATATTTTATAACTGTTAAATATTAAACATTCTTGAATATTCTATGACATTTATATATTTTTACAATCATGTTCCTATATTTAATATTTCTTTTTAGTAAGGTTGATACTATTTCAGTATATGTATTAGACAATAGTTGCTGGATATACCTAACAGGGATGTCATTTTGGTTTTATTGTGTTATCAGATTTGTTAAATGTATTGAAATGTTTATGAGATGTATCATTCTGACTTCACCATGTATTAGATATATTACTACTGGTCTTTTTTTATACACATAGTTGTAATAACAAGGGTTTGCACTGACCATTTTGAGTCTTATGTCTTGTTAATTGAAGACTGTTTTACCCTTTTGTTATACCTATTTCTTATTTAACTAATTTTCTCTATGTGTGATCAACATATTACCCAGTTTTAAACCAGTTAGGTATATATCTCTATGAATGTCCATGTAATATATAAGCAAGATATGGCCTGTCCCTTTAAGATAATTACCTGGGAATTGTAACACCTGTGGACACAGGTGTATTTAAATAGCTTGTATTCTCTTGTTCAGTTATGTCCATGATTAAGGCAATATACTATACTGCTGAAACGCATAGGACCATGTACTATCAATACTAGGATGCTGAGATCTTCGTTTATAACCTTATTTTATTGTTAGCTCGGTTTTCCATAATAAACATTGCTTTGAATATATATATATATATATATATATATATATATATATATACGCCTGGAAGGTTTGCTGGATTTCTTTTGCTGCTTTATGGTTATGGTCATTTTTCCAGCTCAAACCTCGGCGTTCCAAGGACTCAATGTGTCTACGTATCTTACCTGAAGCACAGACTGCTGGATGACGTCATCTGTATACGTCCCTGCAAAGATTTGCTTACCGCATAGGCAGCAGGAGAGAGAACGGATACCTCCAGCGCTCACCCCAAGTAAGAGCACTTTTCACCGTGGCATAGAAGAATACATCTGCCTGGGGACCCACACGGCAGTTGAGGCTCACTGTACGTTTCTGTGGTGAATGATCCGTTGGCAGTCTGCATCACTCGCCTGCCATGAAGTAATTTAGTGCTGGGGTGAGTGTTACCTTTACCTTGTCATATTGACTGTTTACTTTGAACTCTGACGCACATAAGGTCTTGAGCTGTTAAAGGGGAACTTTTTGTATACAAGTAATTGTAACTTAGGTTAGGTTTTATTTTACAGGTACTTTTGTATTTATTTTAGCTAGGTAGTTATTAAATAGTTAATAACTTTCTACCTAGTTAAAATAAATACAAACTTGCCTGTAAAATAAAAATAAACCCTAAGCTAGCTACAATGTAACTATTAGTTATATTGTAGCTATCTTAGGGTTTATTTTATAGGTAAGTATTTAGTTTTAAATAGGAATAATGTAGTTAATGATAGTAATTTTATTTATATTTATTTAAATTAGATTTAAGTTAGGGGGTGTTAGGGTTAGACTTAGGTTTAGGGGTTAATACATTTAATATAGTGGCGGCGACGTTGGGGACGGCAGATTAGGGGTTAATAACATAATGTAGGTGGTGGCGGTGTAGGGGGGGAAGATTAGGGGTTAATAAGTATAATGTAGGTGGCGGTGGTGTAGGGGCAGCAGATTAGGGGTTAATAAGTATAATGTAGGTGGCGGCGATGTAGGGGTGGCAGATTAGGGGTTTATAAGTATAATGTAGGTGGTGGCGGTGTCAGGGCAGCAGATTAGGGGTTAATAAGTATAATGTAGGTGGTGGTGGTGTAGGGGGTGGCAGATTAGGGGTTAATAAGTGTAATGTAGGTGGCGGCAGTGTAGAGGCAGCAGATTTGGGGTGTTTAGACTCGGGGTACATGTTAGGGTGTTAGGTGTAAACGTAATTTTATTCTCCCATAGGAATCAATGGGATATTGGGCAGCAGCGAACATAAGCTTTTGCTGCTTTCAGACTCCCATTGATTCCTATGGCATCGGCGGCGGATTGAAAACCAGGTACGCTGGGCCGGAATAGTGCCGCGCGTACCTGGTAGAATTTTGATAACTAGCAAAAGTAGTCAGATAGTGCCAAATTTGCATTTGGAACATCTGTAATAATGTAAGCATCGATCTGTGTCGGACTTTGACCGGCGGATCGTATGTTACGTCACAAAATTCTACTTTTGCCGGTCTGTAGGCTTTGATAAATAAGGGGAATCAGGCTCGCCACAATTACGCTGTGGAATTCCAGCATATTTGCGGTTGACGGCTTGATAAATAGGCCCCATTGCCTGCTAACGCCGGGTTTTGGAAAACCTGTAATAGCAGCGCTATAGGGAGGTGAGCGGTGACAATAACTTGCAAGTTAGTACAGAGCCGCTCATAACGCAAAACTCGTAATCTAGCCGTGAGATAAGAGGCAGAATAAAAAAAAAATTACTTTTATAATATCCACAAAAATGACACTAAATTTAAATTTTTTAATATATAACTTACTAAGGCCTAGATTTGGAGTTTGGCGTTAGCTGTGAAAACCAGCGTTAGAGGCTCCTAACGCTGCTTTTAGGCTAACTCCGGTATTTGGAGTCACTCAAAAAAGGGTCTAACGCTCACTTTTCAGCCGCGACTTTTCCATACCGCAGATCCCCTTACGTCAATTGCGTATCCTATCTTTTCAATGGGATCTTTCTAACTCCGGTATTTAGAGTCGTGTCTGAAGTGAGCGTTAGAAATCTAACGACAAAACTCCAGCCGCAGAAAAAAGTCAGTAGTTAAGAGCTTTCTGGGCTAACGCCGGTTCATAAAGCTCTTAACTACTGTACTCTAAAGTACACTAACACCCATAAACTACCTATGTACCCCTAAACCGAGGTCCCCCCACATCGCCGCCACTCGATTACATTTTTATAACCCCTAATCTGCCGACCGCCACCTACGTTATACTTATGTACCCCTAATCTGCTGCCCCTAACACCGCCGACCCCTGTATTATATTTATTAACCCCTAATCTGCCCCCCACAACGTCGCCGCCAGCTACCTACAATAATTAACCCCTAATCTGCCGAACGCAAAGCGCCGCCACCTACATTATAGCTATGTACCCCTAATCTGCTGCCCCTAACACCGCCGACCCCTATATTATATTTATTAACCCCTAATCTGCCCCCCACAACGTCGCCTCCACCTAACTACACTTATTAACCCCTAATCTGCCGAGCGGACTGCACCGCTATTATAATAAAGTTATTAACCCCTAATCCGCCTCACTAACCCTATAATAAATAGTATTAACCCCTACTCTGCCCTCCCTAACATCACCGACACCTAACTTCAAACATTAATCCCTAATCTGCCGACCGGAGCTCACCGCTATTCTAATAAATGTATTAACCCATAAAGCTAAGTCTAACCCTAACACTAACACTCCTCCTAAATTAAATATAATTTTAATCTAACGAAATTAATTAACTCTTATTAAATAAATTATTCCTATTTAAAGCTAAATACCTGTAAAATAAATCCTAATATAGCTACAATATAAATTATAATTACATTGTAGCTATTTTAGGATTAATATTTATTTTACAGGCAACTTTGTAATTATTTTAACCAGGTACAATAGCTATTAAATAGTTAAGAACTATTTAATAGCTACCTATTTAAAATAATTACAAAATTACCTGTAAAATAAATCCTAACCTAAGTTACAATTAAACCTAACACTACACTATCAATTAATTAATTAATTAAATAAAATACCTACAATTATCTACAATTAAACCTAACACTATACTATCATTAAATTAATTAAATAAAATACCTACAATTACCTACAATTAAACCTAACACTACACTATCAATAAATTAATTAAATACAATATCT
Source organism: Bombina bombina (assembly GCF_027579735.1). Taxonomy (NCBI): domain Eukaryota; kingdom Metazoa; phylum Chordata; class Amphibia; order Anura; family Bombinatoridae; genus Bombina; species Bombina bombina. The sequence goes on along the minus strand of NC_069501.1, from coordinate 738,839,672 downwards.
ACAAATAACTACAATGAAATAAACTAACTAAAGTACAAAAAATAAAAAATAACTAAGTTACAAAAAATAAAAAAATATTTACAAACATAAGAAAAATATTACAACAATTTTAAACTAATTACACCTACTCTAAGCCCCCTAATAAAATAACAAAGCCCCCCAAAATAAAAAATGCCCTACCCTATTCTAAATTACTAAAGTTCAAAGCTCTTTTACCTTACCAGCCCTGAACAGGGCCCTTTGCGGGGCATGCCCCAAGAAGTTCAGCTCTTTTTCCTGTAAAAAAAAAAACATACAATACCCCCCCAACATTACAACCCACCACCCACATACCCCTAATCTAACCCAAACCCCCTTAAATAAACCTAACACTAAGCCCCTGAAGATCATCCTACCTTGTCTTCACCTCACCAGCTATCACCGATCCGTCCTGGCTCCAAAATCTTCATCCAACCCAAGCGGGGGCTGGCGATCCATCATCCGGTGGCTGAAGAGGTCCAGAAGAGGCTCCAAAGTCTTCATCCTATCCGGGAAGAAGAGTAGATCCGGACCGGCAACCATCATCTTCTAAGCGGCATCTTCTATCTTCATCCGATGAGGACCGGCTCCATCCTGAAGACCTCCGACGCGGACCCATCTTCATCCGGCGACGTCCAACTGAAGAATGACGGTTCCTTTAAGGGACGTCATCCAAGATGGCGTCCCTCGAATTCCGATTGGCTGATAGGATTCTATCAGCCAATCGGAATTAAGGTAGGAATATTCTGATTGGCTGATGGAATCAGCCAATCAGAATCAAGTTCAATCCGATTGGCTGATCCGATCAGCCAATCAGATTGAGCTTGCATTCTATTGGCTGATCGGAACAGCCAATAGAATGCGAGCTCAATCTGATTGGCTGATCGGATCAGCCAATCGGATTGAACTTGATTCTGATTGGCTGATTCCATCAGCCAATCAGAATTTTCCTACCTTAATTCCGATTGGCTGATAGAATCCTATCAGCCAATCTGAATTCGAGGGACGCCATCTTGGATGACGTCCCTTAAAGGAACCTTCATTCGGCTAGTAGGCGTCGGGAGAAGAGGATGTTCCACGTCGGATGGAAGATGATGGCTCCCGAAGAAAGAAGATTGAAGATGCCGTTGATAGAAGACTTCATCCGGATCATGGACCTCTTCAGCTCCCGCTTGGATGAAGACTTCAGCCGGATCATGGACCTCTTCAGCTCCCGCTTGGATGATGACTTCAGCCGGATCATGGACCTCTTCAGCCCCCCACTTGGGCTTGGATCAGGACATCGGAGGAGCTCTTCTGGACCGATCGGTGAACCTGGTATGGTGAAGATAAGGTAGGAAGATCTTCAGGGGCTTAGTGTTAGGTTTATTTAAGGGGGGTTTGGGTTAGATTAGGGGTATGTGGGTGGTGGGTTGTAATGTTGGGGGGGGGGTATTGTATGTTTTTTTTTTTACAGGCAAAAGAGCTGAACTTCTTGGGGCATGCCCCGCAAAGGGCCCTGTTCAGGGCTGGTAAGGTAAAAGAGCTTTGAACTTTAGTAATTTAGAATAGGGTAGGGCATTTTTTTATTTTGGGGGGCTTTGTTATTTTATTAGGGGGCTTAGAGTAGGTGTAATTAGTTTAAAATTGTTGTAATATTTTTCTTATGTTTGTAAATATTTTTTTATTTTTTGTAACTTAGTTCTTTTTTATTTTTTGTACTTTAGTTAGTTTATTTCATTGTAGTTATTTGTAGGTATTGTATTTAATTAATTTATTGATAGTGTAGTGTTAGGTTTAATTGTAGGTAATTGTAGGTATTTTATTTAATTAATTTAATGATAGTATAGTGTTAGGTTTAATTGTAACTTAGGTTAGGATTTATTTTACAGGTAATTTTGTAATTATTTTAACTAGGTAACTATTAAATAGTTCTTAACTATTTAATAGCTATTGTACCAGGTTAAAATAAATACAAAGTTACCTGTAAAATAAATATTAATCCTAAAATAGCTATAATATAATTATAATTTATATTGTAGCTATATTAGGATTTATTTTACAGGTAAGTATTTAGCTTTAAATAGGAATAATTTATTTAATAAGAGATAATTAATTTCGTTAGATTTAAATTATATTTAAGTTAGGGGGGTGTTAGTGTTAGCGTTAGACTTAGCTTTAGGGGTTAATCCATTTATTAGAATAGCGGTGAGCTCCGGTCGGCAGATTAGGGGTTAATAATTGAAGTTAGGTGTCGGCGATGTTAGGGAGGGCAGATTAGGGGTTAATACTATTTATTATAGGGTTAGTGAGGCGTATTAGGGGTTAATAACTTTATTATAGTAGCGGTGCGGTCCGCTCGGCAGATTAGGGGTTAATAAGTGTAGGCAGGTGGAGGCGACGTTGTGGGAGGCAGATTAGGGGTTAATAAATATAATATAGGGGTCGGCGGTGTTAGGGGCAGCAGATTAGGGGTACATAGGGATAATGTAAGTAGCGGCGGTTTACGGAGCGGCAGATTAGGGGTTAAAAAATATGCAGGGGTCAGCGATAGCGGGGGCGGCAGATTAGGGGTTAATAAGTGTAAGGTTAGGGGTGTTTAGACTCGGGGTACATGTTAGGGTGTTAGGTACAGACGTAGGAAGTGTTTACGCATAGCAAACAATGGGGCTGCGTTAGGAGCTGGACGCGGCTTATTTGCAGGTGTTAGGTTTTTTTTCAGCTCAAACAGCCCCATTGTTTCCTATGGGGGAATCGTGCACGAGCACTTTTTTGAGGCTGGCCGCGTCCGTAAGCAACTCTGGTATTGAGAGTTGAAGCTGCGTTAAATATGCTCTACGCTCCTTTTTTGGAGCCTAACGCAGCCTTTATGTGGACTCTCAATACCAGAGTTATTTTTATGGTGCGGCCAGAAAAAAGCCGGCGTTAGCTACGCGGGTCCTTACCGACAAAACTCTAAATCTAGCCGCTAATTTGCAATTTCAGTTGCATCGAGATCCATTAGATTTCTTGTGCCCTCACTATGTCCACAAGCCATTTTGTTTACAATTACAATATTGGAAATCTGTAAAAATATCGTATTGAAGTTATTTTGGTTATTGAAAATTTTTAGTAAGTCAATGTACACAGGGTATGCATACCATATAGTACAATATAATTATACAAATAAATGTTAGTGTTAAAACTTGGTATAATAAATAACTTTTTTTTGATAAGTGTGTTTACACAACAAAATAAATAATGGATTAACATTGGTTGATAAGATATCTCTATATACACACTTTTTTAATACATTGATATAATAGAGCGTTAATTATAATGTTAAAACTAAACATTGAATGTTATATTACCCAAATAATATAATCCACTTGCTTGAGTGAAATACAAATAGACTCAGAAATGAATAGACATTTCAAAGTTTACTTATGTCAAATTCAATCACTCGATTTGTGATAGCTAGTATGCATGCGCATCTCTATTTGTGAACACGCACAAATAATGAAACTGCCATTGGATTTTACTCACTGTTGCGCAACTACATGCATGCGCAATAGGATTGGATATCTGATTGGATTGTAGAAAGATGAGTAAAAAAAAAAAAACTATTACGTGAAAAGGTTGTATTAGAAGATTGGCACACAGCGGGTTTAGAGTCGGAGAATAAAATAGTTGCCGGTAAGTTAGAGAGAAATTGAAGGCGGCAGTATATTTATTTAGAACAAAAAAGGAATTATCGAAAATAGTTTAAAAGGTGAGTTTACCATCCTTTTAATCTAAGATAAGACTTTAAGATGACTAAGGTGTAGACTGTCCCTTTAAAGCTCTTTTTCTGACTTTTTTTCTAGCGCCTGAGACCTCATATCTTTGAGCCCTTTTTGTGCAATATTTTGTAAAAATATTTTAATTAGACAGTGTTAATACGAGTGTAACTATATTTTGTAATGTATTTTTAATGTGTTTGGTGACACTTTTTTGTTTCACAAATTAGTTAACCAGAACTCTGATGTCTCGCTAACTTGTGATACGAGTGTTAGTCCCCAGGCGCGCAAACACCAGTGATAAACTGTTTTGGCTTGCGCATAACTGTTAGTGCTCCATTCGTAATCTAGCCCCTAGTAATTTTTGCACACATATAGATACTAAGCGTTCTTTATAACAGTTATTTGGATTTACAATGTTAATCTATTAGTGCTTTTGTGTATTCTCAGACTTTACTATTATAAGTCCATGAGTATCTAATACTTTTATTATTGTCTCCACTTACATTATATTATATTGAAATGTATTAAAGTTACACAAATGTTTCTCTGTGGTGTGCGGTATTAATTTCCGTGTCTGTATTTTCACTGTCTTGAAGCATACTTGAACTGTCCCCACTTTAGTTCCTTTAGAAGGTAGATCCTTATATCACGTATGTCCTTTATTTAAGTGTATATTTTATTTGACTAATTTTGCATTTTTTGTATGGGTCATCTTATGCATAATCAGACCAATACTGCTCTTGCTTCTAAAGGAATATGTAATCCTTCTGTTTATCATATACATGGGAGTTCTTCAGATTTAGCTCCAGGATTTAAGAATTTTGTGTGCTTTACAATTTCTTTCATACAGGTGGTGAAAGCCCACTATTCATCACTCCTGGGAATTACTCTTCTTCACTACTAGGAGGAGGCAAGGATTCCCAAATCCCAAGAGCTCTATAAAACCCCTCCCACCTCACACATACCCCAGTCTTTACTATACCTCCACTGGAGGTTGTCGAAGTATAAAGATATGCATTTGATTCTTCAGAGAAATGGGGTTTCAGTGTATGTTGAGGCCCGGTTTCCCCTCAGAGTACAGTGCTTGTCAGAAGGATGTTTATGGGTTATGGTTTGTCATTCTTTTTTTACCTCATCGGATATTTTTCATAGACCTTCCAGGGAAACTCTATGGATCTACAATATACTCCTATTCCCTAACCTCTGCTGATATGTTTCAGTACTGGTTTGGCTGTTTACTGATTGTTTGCTGGTGGACATGTGTCTATTGGTAAGTATAATTTTTTAATATTTAGACACTCTATAGCTATATTATGGTCACTTTATATATATATATATATATATATATATATATATATATATATATATATATATATATATATATATATATATATATATATATATATACATATATATATATATATATATATATATATATATATATATATATATATATATATATATATATATATATACATATATATATACATATATATATATATATATATATATATATATATATATATATATATATATATATATATATACTGTATATGGCCCTGGGACATATTATTTACATTATCCCCATTGTTCTTTTTGTGCACTTAAGGTGTTTTGGTGTGCTTAGTTTGTATTTTGTGCGTCTGCCTTTGTGTTATACGCATTGGGTTTACACCTGTCGGGTTAGTGCATATTCATTTAGTTGTATTGTAGCTTGTTTTTTTGTTGCTGCTGAGTGTTATCTCGGATGTGAAGTTTAATGTCTCCTGCTTTGTTTTGAGTTAGGCTTAGAGCGCATTATTCCTGTGAGTATTTCTATAAAAAGCTACTTAGGAGGGGTTATTTTCATTTCTCAAGAGCTTTTTAATGGGGTTATAGTGTTTTATTGCTTTGCCTTGCAAATACTATAATGGAGTTGCCTGAATCTGTCCTTAAATCTACCCTAGAAGCCAAGTCCCCTGAACACCTTTCTACCATTATTAGGTGTGTTTATTGTAAAGAAGCTGCGGTATCTGCTCTAAATGTGTAAAAATGTTGATGCAATCAGACTAACCTAATGCTGCTTCTAGTGTTAATGCTCCCTCTGTCTGTTTATTACGGGAGAATGCTATTGATATATCGCCTAGTATGAGAAATCTTGTCAAAAATAAAAAGAGAGAAGCACTTCACCTGGGAACGAATAATAGCATAATAGCTTGTCCTATGTCTAGTTACCACCACAGTAGAAGCCTCTTTTTGCTCAACAGGTGCCTTTTACAGAGAAGAACGTTCCTGTAGTATATCAGTCTGATCCTGACGATACAGTGCAGTCTATTCCTGAAATACCAGGCAATCCCTCTCTGAATGGGAAAAATTGCAAAAGCCCAGACGTATGTTTCGGCCTAGTCAGTGAAGTTCAATCATATTCTTCTAGGCACACTGAGCAATGGGTCCACATCAGGTTTCCAGCATCACCCTTAGGGAGACTTTCCTCAGTGTCATAATTTGTGCAAACTAACAGAAAGAAGCACTCTACCTGGGAGAAAACAATAGCATAATAGCTTGTTCTTATGCTAGTTACCACCCTAGGAGCAGCCTCTTTTTTGCTCAACATGTGCCTTTCACATAGAAGAACACTGAGCAACGGGTCCATGTCTGGTTTCCCGCATCACCCTTAGGGAGACTTCCTGCATGGTTGTAATTTCCAAGGTTGCGCGCTTCTCTCTTTTTGTATATGCAAGAAATCTGATCAAGGCTGCAGTTTCTGAGGCAGTGGCTTCTCTGCCGCCTTCAAGCAAGCGTAAAAGGTCTGTTCAGATTTTACATTCTACTAGTACTATGTCCCCTAAAGTCAGTGATGTCTTCAGAAGGTTACATTCCCTCTGGTGATGAGGAGTCTTTCTCTGATGTGTAAACTGATACTTTCTTTTTTTTGTTTAAAATGGAACATATTTGTTCTCTTTTGAAAGAAGTTTTAATTACTTTAGGGGTTTAAGATCCTAAGGTTTCTGAGGATAAGGCTTTTAATTGTTTAAACTCATTTTTTTCTCCCCTTCTCTCTATACTTATATATAAGAAGCTACTAAATTATATTTAAATGAGAAGTGACATACTCCATATATTGTCATGGAATGTTGGGGGAATTACATCACCAATAAAACAGAAGAATATAATTAAGCTTTTAGGGTCACATAAACCAGATATAGCTCTGATACAGGAGACGCATCTAACAGAAAAAGAAGCTCTCAAATTAAAGATAAAATGGGTGGGTGAGATAATCTCCTCAGACTTTGATAATAGGAGGAATGGAGTCGCGATATTAATTAATAAACAACTGACCTATTGTATTAAAAACAAAATAATTGATCCATCAGGCAGATTCATGATTGTGCATATATTTCTCATATAAAATATATCAATGAAGTTATATGGAAGGAATATTTAGCTCTGAACTTAATTTATTAATCTTGAACAGAATACACTGTCATAAGATTTCTTTTATTATGCCAATCATAGTTTAATGGCTATTAGGACCCCATAGATATAGATGATCTAAATTTGTGAGTAATTATGTGGTCTTATTGTATTTTGTTATATAAATATTGTTGTTGTATGTATCAAATATTGCTGATCTGATTATATTTATGATATTCGATTGGTTCTATGTCTTTCTTTTTTCTTGCTTGCTGTATTCTGTTTAAAACCAATAAAAAGAAATTAAAAAAAAAAATATTTGTTCTTGTTCTAATGCTAGTTACCACCCTAGGAGCAGCCTCTTTTTGCTCAACATGTGCCTTTCACAGAGAAGAACACTGAGCAACAGGTCCACGTCTGGTTTCCCACATCACCCTTAGGGAGACTTCCTGCATGGTTGTAATTTCCAAGGTTGAGCGCTTCTCTCTTTTTGTATATGCAAGAAATCTGATCAAGGCTGCAGTTTCTGAGGCAGTGGCTTCTCTGCCGCCTTCAAGCAAGCATAAAAGGTCTGTTCAGATTTTACATTCTACTAGTACTATGTCCCCTAAAGTCAGTGATGTCTTCAGAAGGTTACATTTCCTCTGGTGATGAGGAGTCTTTCTCTGATGTGTAAACTGATACTTTCTTTTTTTTGTTTAAAATGGAACATATTCATTCTCTTTTGAAAGAAATTTTAATTACTTTAGGGGTTTAAGATCCTAAGGTTTCTGAGGATAAGGCTTTTAATTGTTTAAACTCAGTTTTTAAGACAGCTGTTAAAATCCCTGATGCTGTCTCTGACTTGATTTGTAGGGAATGGTCTAAGCTAGGTAATTCATTTAATACTTCTGCAAGGTTTTAAAAGTTGTATCCTTTACCTGCTGCTAATTCTTAATTGTGGCAAACAGTTCCTACGGTTGATGGGGCTATTTCCACTCTGGCTAAGTGTACGTCTATCCCTTTGGAAGATTGTACTTCTTTAAAAAACCATTTGGATAGGAAATTAGAGTATTTTCCTAGAAAAACAGGGTATTTGTGTAGGCCAGCTATTTCTATTGCTGATGTGGCTGCTGCTTCAAATTACTGGTTATCTAGTCTTTCAAAACAGTGTTATGATGAATCTGTCAGTATAATCTTTTGGGTTTACTCAAAAAGGCCAATTATTTTATTTGTAATGCTGCATTTGATATTATGAGATTAATATCAAAAGTATGTCTTTGGCAGTCATTGCTAGGAGAGCCTAATGGTTTACGTCCTGGTCTGCTGACATGGTGTCTAAATCCAGGTTATTATCTCACTCTTTTTAGGGAAAGAAGCTCTTTGATACTGATTTAGATTTTATTAATACAATAGGTCTAGAGGGAAATCTAAAACTTCCAATCATTGTAGTTCCTTTTGTCAGAATGAGGAACAAAAGGTTGGCTCCTGCTCAGAAGCAAGGTACCTCTGGCACTGTCGGGAGGCCTAGTGCTAACTGGAACAAGTCAAAGCAGGCTAAGCAATCTTTCCCTATTACCAATGCTGCATGAAGGCGAGACCCCCGATCCAGAGGCTCTGGTAGGGGCAGGTTATGCCTCTTTCAGAAGGTTTGGTTTCAGTCTGTTTCAGATCCCTGGGTTCTTAATATAGTTTCCCAGGGTTATTGGATAGGTTTTAAAACAAGATCTCCCAGAGGGACGTTTCTTCGTTTTCCAGTCTGTTTCAGATCTGGAAACTATGGGAGTGATTCTACCACTTCCTTCATAGAATAGGGGATGGGATTTTATTCAAAACTCTTCTTTCTGCCTTTTGAACCTATGCACAAGGTTTTATTCCTTTTGCATACTCCTTATCTTATTTTGTATTAGGATAAAGCAGTTTTACAGACTACTTTTTTTTTTTTTTAATGAATTTTTTTAATTGATTTTTCAACATTTTACAAATATGAAGTCAGACCAACTGTATTACAGTTTCAATTAATTTACAAATCTTCTTGCCACTGTATACTGTGGCCAAAGGTAGACTACTTTTTTTTTGAGAATTTTTTTTTTATTGAGGTTTTGAAAAGTAACAACCAATAAAATAGCTTCGTAAAGCAGTTACAACAAAATACTAGAATGTATATACACAACAATCAAGATATCGGCATAAGGGGTAACACTCAAATATCAATATGGTGGTCCTATCTACCCTGTGTTAAGTATGATGTGGCTATATCTTTGAGTAATGATAATCATTGTGCAATAACAAAATGCTTTCTTAAATAAAGAGGATAACTGTTATTATGTGCCAAGGTACTAAATTACATATTCCTTGTGGATATTCAGGGTGGGGGTACCGTGACTAATGTGTACTTCAGGAAGCCATCTAGGACCTAGAATCATGAGACCTCATTTTTATTTTTGTACGAGTAATATTCCATCAGATGGTATTAAAAGAAGACAAGTCACTGGAACCTGTTTAGACTTATGGTACCATCTCTATAGGAGTGTATATGGAAATACTAATGGAGAGGTACCTCTATACCAGTTATGAGAGAGAAAAAATAAATAAGAAGAGTAATCTAAGGCTGTATGGCATAGTAATTTATCAGGCGCCATCTGATGGTGGTTAAAAGGGAATTAGGCAGCGGGCAAGAGCCGATCAGAATGGGGGGAGAGAAGGGGAATTAGGCAGCGGACAAGAGCCACTCAAAATGGGAGAGAAGGGGCTTTTTAAATTATATGGGAGGGTTTTAGAATATATGAGGGAGGGGATGTTTGTATCATAAGGTAGTAAAAAAGGGGGATATACTAAATATGCTATTTGAGTAATCACTACACTGGGGGCATGTACTACAAAACTGGTGTATCCTTCATAGCTATTCTAGTGGAAAGTATTGAGGTATTGGATGAAACAGGTATAAATGTATATAAAAGAGAAATAGGCAGATTATGATGTAATGCATGAGGTATGGTCTGACTCTATGGAAACCATTAAGCTAGATACTATCAATCCTACATAGTAAAGTTCCTAGGAACCTGGGTAAATGTCCTAGAGCTATATAGTAATCACACAAAGTAGTTGGACTATAAGTAGAAGACGTCACTACGATAGCAATGGTAAAATACATTTCCACTATAATATATGCATCAAGGTCTCTCATCTCTTGACACTAAGGTATATAGAAGGAGTACCGAATATGACAGTATGGCCATAGACCCCTGAATTATCTCCCACATTGTATAAGAGAGAATAAGAACATTCATAAAGTAAGACCCTCTGCTTAATTTCACCTACTAATTATCCTCCAGTCAGACTCTCAATGAAAACATTAAGAACATAAATAAGTGGGACAAGAGTCTGACACAGAGGTATAAGCCATTCGGGGCGGTGTATATGTAAGGGCGATTTAGGTTTGAAAGTAGAGGAGTATGGTGTACACCATAATATTGGCAGACTGGAGAGGGAAGGCTGTATATAGATTTATCTCTAGGTGGATATCTTGGGGACACCTAAGTTTTATAGGGCAGTAGATAAAAGTATTTTAGTCTGGGTTCAACTGTCTCTAGGTATATGGGTCCAGGAACAGTGAGTACTAGCGATCTATATGATGCCCACTAAGGATCTCAAACTGATGTAGCATAGTTAATTAAACTAGGTGAGTAGAAATCAGTTGGTAGTAAGGGCAAATAAGCTGTATACACATAAGCCTAGTACATCTGAATAGGTTCATATTGGGTGCCTATATATAGATATTTATATCCCCAGTGGAGGGTGTGATCTCTCTTAATTAGACAGGCAGAAACTTGATGGCAGGTATGAACATAAGTATGGAAATGTTTTGGGAAGAAAAACAACAACCATATAGCTACAATGAAAACCTGTTGGAACAAAAGAGCCCCAGAGCAAGCTTAATGGGGTAAGAACAGATAGGTTAATGAACAAGCATTTAAACTATGGTAAGGTAATTGGGGGTACATCCTGTCCTCCTGTGTCGTATGGGGGAGAAAAAGGGTAGTATGAATGTGAGCCTCACAAGTTCTACAGAGGTGGGTGATGGGATGCTTAATATTAGAGATGACATAGACGGTAGTCCCTTCATCCAAAACCTCTCTTTGGGAGATGAGGCAATCTAGAGAGGTGATGGAGTGGTAACCCATCCAAACTGTAGGCCAACCATAAGATCAATAGGAGCCAATCACATTATTCATCTCATTGCTCCGTTTGCAAACATGTTGAGAGCAAAGAGGTAAAAAAGAAAAACATAAACATAAAGAAATCGTTATACGACTTATTATAACTGAAGATTAAGGATAGAAAAAGTCTCCATAATTGGACTTCTGAGGAACCATGGAATCCGAGGGGGAAGGTAGTAGAAGTCCATATCAAGCACATAACCCCCCAGTTACTTAAAGCTTGGCATTTTTAACATTTATTACTAGAATAGAAATTCAAGCTTGTACTAATAAAGTGATACAACAATAACATTTAACAGAAGAGGTGTCATAGAAAAGTGTAAGCAAAGTGAAACAGAAAGGGAGCGAAAGGGAAAAAAGGACTCATCATAGGGGAAAGACGGGGAGGGAGAAAAAAAAAAGGGGAAAACTACTCCAATGGGGCTTCATAGTGGTGCTTCTCTCCACGCCGCCAGCATCATATCATGGAACATCAATTGGTTAATTTTAAAATAATGCATCCTTTCCAAATTCAGTAAATCCTCTACTGAGGCGGTCCACTCAACCAGAGAAGGGACCTGATTAGATTTCCAGTTCCGGGGGATTAGTCTCTTAGCACCTGTGAGCATCAACAGGAGAAGGTCCCTGGTGAAGTCATCTTTGGTCTTAGGGAGCCGCAACAGCAGCAGTGTCTCTGGGGTGTTTGGAATCGAAACTTGCACCTTTCGGGACATGCTCTCCATAACAACTGTCCAGAAGTCTTTCAGCAAAGGGCAAGACCACCAGATATGTATCAGAGAGCCATGCTCTCCGCAGCCCCTCCAACAGTAGGGGCTTGCTGATGGGAAATATCTATGTATTTCTTGGGCCATTGCTGAAACGGAAGATCGTTTTGCTAGGGTAAATGATCGAGTCCAATCCTCTTCCTCAATATTGATATTAAGGTCTTTGCTCCAAGCAAAAGTGTAAGAGGGAAGCTGAGTGTCTGGTGGCAAAAGCAGGAGTCTATATACCTTCGATTTCAACCGCCTAGGGGAGGTGGTGCCCGAACAAAGCAATTCGAATGGAGTAAGGTCTCTTAAAAACTTATCTCTGTGTTTGTGGTGCATAAGGTAATGTGACAGTTGTTGATATCTAAGCCATGAAGAAAAGAGAGTCTCATATTGTCTTGACATATCTAACTGTTTTGCAAAGTTTGCCCTCATGCATTACGAAATACAGAATACCCTCGCGAAGGCTATAGTGTGTACTCATACGAGTCCCCAAAACGTGATACGGGATGTCGGGGTTCTCTATTATCGGGATCATGGGAGAATATGTTGAGGAAATGTGAGTTGAAGTAGCTAATAATCTATCCCATTCCTGCAATGTAGCTAAGGTCAAATGGTACCTCTGTATTAGTATGGGGCGCCTAGGCGAGGGGATCCATGCCAGGATACCAACATTATGTAATTTAAAAATATGTCTGTCAAGTCTGACCCATTGTTTTTGTGTAGTGTTGCATGACCACTCAACAAGCCTCTGCAGAAGTATAGCCCGCCTATACGATGCCAGATCTGGGAACACCAGCCCTCCTCTCTCTCTCGAGGGAGATATATAGTTTTTCTGGGTACTCTTGGCTTTACCCCAGTCCAAATAAACTGTTCCAAGGAACGCTGGAGCTGGGGTAGGTAATCTTTAGGTAAAGCTATTGGGACTGTTTGCAGAATATACAGAATACGGGGCAGAATATTAATTTTAATTAGGCCTACTTTACCAAGCCATGACAACGTTTTGTTTTCTTTCATGTAATTAGCAAGAGTCCATGAGCTAGTGACGTATGGGATATACATTCCTACCAGGAGGGGCAAAGTTTCCCAAACCTTAAAATGCCTATAAATACACCCCTCACCACACCCACAATTCAGTTTTACAAACTTTGCCTCCGATGGAGGTGGTGAAGTAAGTTTGTGCTAGATTCTACGTTGATATGCGCTCCGCAGCAAGTTGGAGCCCGGTTTTCCTCTCAGCATGCAGTGAATGTCAGAGGGATGTGAGGAGAGTATTGCCTATTTGAATGCAGTGATCTCCTTCTACGGGGTCTATTTCATAGGTTCTCTGTTATCGGTCGTAGAGATTCATCTCTTACCTCCCTTTTCAGATCGACGATATACTCTTATATATACCATTACCTCTGCTGATTCTCGTTTCAGTACTGGTTTGGCTTTCTACAAACATGTAGATGAGTGTCCTGGGGTAAGTAAATCTTATTTTCTGTGACACTCTAAGCTATGGTTGGGCACTTTGTTTATAAAGTTCTAAATATATGTATTCAAACATTTATTTGCCTTGACTCAGAATGTTCAACTTTCCTTATTTTTCAGACAGTCAGTTTCATATTTGGGATAATGCATTTGAATTAATCATTTTTTCTTACCTTCAAAAATTTGACTCTTTTTTCCCTGTGGGCTGTTAGGCTCGCGGGGGCTGAAAATGCTTCATTTTATTGCGTCATTCTTGGCGCGGACTTTTTTGGCGCAAAAATTCTTTTCCGTTTCCGGCGTCATACGTGTCGCCGGAAGTTGCGTCATTTTTTGACGTTATTTTGCGCCAAAAATGTCGGCGTTCCGGATGTGGCGTCATTTTTGGCGCCAAAAGCATTTAGGCGCCAAATAATGTGGGCATCTGATTTGGCGCTAAAAAATATGGGCGTCGCTTTTGTCTCCACATTATTTTAGTCTCATTTTTTCATTGCTTCTGGTTGCTAGAAGCTTGTTCTTTGGCATTTTTTCCCATTCCTGAAACTGTCATTTAAGGAATTTGATCAATTTTGCTTTATATGTTGTTTTTTTGTCTTACATATTGCAAGATGTCTCACGTTGCATCTGAGTCAGAAGATACTACAGGAAAATCGCTGTCTACTGCTGGAGCTACCAAGCTAAGTGTATCTGCTATAATTTTTGGTATCTGTTTCTCCAGCTGTTGTTTGTATTGCATGTCATGACAAACTTATTAATGCAGATAAAATTTCCTTTAGTACTGTTACATTACCTGTTGCTGTTCCGTCAACATCTAATTTTCAGAGTGTTCCTGATAAACATAAGAGATTTTATTTTTTTAAATCCATTAAGAAGGCTATGTCTGTTATTTCTCCTTCTAGTTTACATAAAAGTCTTTTAAAACTTCTCTTTTTTCAGATGAATTTTTAAATGAACATCATCATTCTGATACTGATAAATCTTTGTATTTGTTCAAGATGGAATTTATTTCGTTCTTTATTTAAAGAAGTATTAATTGCATTAGAAATAGAGGATTCTGGTCCTCTTGATACTAAATCTAAACGTTTGAATAAGGTTTTTAAATCTCCTGTAGTTATTCAAGAAGTGTTTAATCTCCCTGATGCTATTTCTGAAGTAATTTCCAGGGAATGGAATAATTTGGGTAATTCTTTTACTCCTTCTAAACGTTTAAGCAATTATATCCTGTGCCATCTGACAGATTAGAGTTTTTTTGGGACAAAATCCCTAAGGTTATGGGGCTGTCTCTACTCCTGCTAAATGTACTACTATTCCTACGGCAGATAGTACTTTATTTAAGGGAAATTGAATCCTTTCTAAAAAAAGCTTACTTATGTTCAGGTAATCTTCTTAGACCTGCTATATTTTTAGCGGATGTTGCTGCAGCTTCAACTTTTTGGTTAGAAGCTTTAGCGCAACAAGTAACAGATCATAATTTTATAGCATTATTATTATTCTATAACATGCTAATAATTTTATTGGTGATACCATCTTTTGATATCATTAGAGTTGATGTCAGGTATATGTCTCTAGCTATTTTAGCTAGAAAAGCTTTATGGATTAAACTTGGAATGCTGATATGTCTTCTAAGTCAACTTTGCTTTCCCTTTCTTTCCAGGGTATTAAATTATTATTTCAATTGTTTCTGGAAGGAAGGGAACTTTTTTACCAAAGGATAAAAAATCTAAGGTAAATTTAGGTCTAATCTTTTTTGTTCCTTTCCTCACAACAAGGAACAAAAGCCTGATCCTTCATCCTCAGGAGCGGTATCAGTTTGGAAACTATTTCCAGTTTGGAATATATCCAAGCCTTATAGAAATCTATAGCCAGCTCCTAAGTACCCATGAAGGTGCGGCCCTTATTCCAGCTCAGCTGGTATGGGGCAGATTACGTTTTCTTCAAAGAAATTTGGATCAATTCCGTTCTCAATCTCTGGTTTCAGAACATTGTTTCAGAAAGGTACAGAATTGGCTTCAGTTAAGGCCTCCTGCTAAGAGATTTTTTTCTTTCCCGTGTCCCAGTTAACACAGCAAAGGCTCAGCATTTCTGAAATGTGTTTCAGATCTAGAGTTGGTTGGAGTAATTATGCCAGTTCCAGTTCTGGAACAGGGGCTGGGGTTTTATTTTATCTCTTCATTGTACCAAGAAGGTCAATTCCTTCAGACCAGTTCCGGATCTATCAATATTGAATCGTTATGTAAGGATACCAACATTCAAGATGGTTACTGTAGGACTATCCTGTTTTTTGTTTAGCAAGGGCATTATATGTCTACAATAGATTTACAGGATGTGTATTTGCATATTCCGATTCATCCAGATCACTTTTAGTGTCTGAGATTCTCTTTTTAGACAAGCATTACCAGTTTTTTTGGCTCTACCGTTTGGCCTAGCCTCAGTTCCAAGAATTTTTTTCAAAGGTTCTCGGTGCCCTTCTTTCTGTAATCAGAGAACAGGGTTTTGGTATTTCCTTATTTGGACGATATCTTGGTATTTGCTCAGTCTTCTCATTTTCGAAGAATCTCATACGTATCGACTTGTGTTGTTTCTTCAAGTTCATGGTTGGAGGTTCAATTTACTAATCAGTTCATTGATTCCTCAGACAAGGGTAACCTTTTTAGGTTTCTAGATAGATTCAGTGTCTATGACTCTGTCCTTGTCAGACAAGAGAAGTTTAACATTGATATCAGCTTGTCAAAACCTTCAGTCACAATCATTCCCTTTGGTAGCCTTATGCATGGAAATTTTAGGTCTTAGGACTGCCGCATCAGATGCGATCTCCTTTGCTCGTTTTCACATGCGACCTCTTCAGCTCTGTATGCTGAACCAATGGTGCAGGGATTACTCAAAGATATCTCAATTAATATCTTTAAACCGATTATACGACACTCTCTGACATGGTGGACAGATCACCATCGTTTAGTTCAGGGGGCTTCTTGTTCTTCCCACCTGGACTATAATCTCAACAGATGCAAGTCTTACAGGTTGGGGAGCTGTGTGGGGGTATCTGACGGCACAAGGGGTTTGGGAATCTCAGGAGGTGAGATTTCCGATCAGTATTTTGGAACTCCGTGCAATTTTCAGAGCTTTTCAGTCTTGGCCTCTTCTGAAGAGAGAGTTGTTCATTTGTTTTCAGATAGACAATGTCACAACTGTGGCATACATCAATCATCAAGGAGGGACTCACAGTCCTCTGGTTATGAAAGAAGTATCTCGAATTTTGGTTTGGGCGGAATCCAGCTCCTGTCTAATCTCTGCGGTTCATATCCCAGGTATGGACAATTGGAAAGCGGATTATCTCAGTCGCCAAACGTTGCACCTGGGCGAATGGTCTCTTCACCCAGAGGTATTTCCTCAGATTGTTCAAATGTGGGAACTCCCAGAAATAGATCTGATGGCTTCTCATCTAAACAAGAAACTTCCCTGGTATCTGTCTGGATCCCGGGATCCTCGGGCGGAGGCAGTGGATGCATTATTTCTTCCTTACAAGTGTCATCCTGCCTATATCTTTCCGCCTCTAGTTCTTCTTCCAAGGGTATTCTCCAATATTCTAAAGGAATGCTCGTTTGTTCTGCTGGTAGCTCCAGCATGGCCTCACAGGTTTTGGTATGCGGATCTTGTCCGGATGGCCTCTTGCCAACCGTGGACTCTTCCGTTAAGACCAGTCTTTCTGTCTCAAAACCTTAATTTTAAGGTATGGAGTTTGAACGCTTGATTCTTGGTCAAAGAGGTTTCTCTGACTCTGTGATTGATACTATGTGACAGGCTCGTAAATCTGTATCTAGAGAGATATATTATAGAGTCTGGAAGACTTATATTTCTTAGTGTCTTTCTCATCTTTTTTCTTGGCATTCTTTTTGAATACCGAGAATTTTACAGTTTTTTCAGGATGGTTTAGATAAAGGTTTGTCCGCAAGTTCCTTGAAAGACAAATCTCTGCTCTTTCTGTTCTTTTTCACAGAAGGTTTGCTAATCTTCCTGATATTTATTGTTTTGTACAACCTTTGGTTCGTATAAAACCTGTCATTAAGTCAATTTCTCCTCCTTGGAGTTTGAATTTGGTTCTGGGGGCTCTTCAAGCTCTTCCTTTTGAACCCATGCATTCTTTGGTCATTATATTACTTTCTTGGAAAGTTTTGTTTCTTTTGGCCATCTCTTCTGCCAGAAGAGTCTCTGAATTATCTACTCTTTTTTGTGAGTCTCCTTTTCTGATTTTGCATCAGGATAAGGCGGTGCTGCGAACTTCTTTTGAATTTTTTACCTAAGGTTGTGAATTCTAACAACATTAGTAGAGAAATTGTGGTTCCTTTTTGCATAATTTTACTAAATTCTACCATTTTGTTGTGTTTTCTTCTTTTGAAGCAGTTTTTGGTAGAAACGTACTTCAGGCAGTGTTTTCAGTTTGAATCTTCTGCTTATGTTTTTTCATTAAAATTTTATTCTGGGTGTGGATTATTTTCAGCAGGAATTGGCTGTCTTTATTTTATCCCTCCCTCTCTAGTGACTCTTGCGTGGAAAGATCCACATCTTGGGTAATCATTATCCCATACGTCACTAGCTCATGGACTCTTGCTAATTACATGAAAGAAAACATAATTTATGTAAGAACTTACCTGATAAATTCATTTCTTTCATATTAGCAAGAGTCCATGAGGCCCGCCCTTTTTTGTGGTGGTTTTGATTTTTTTGTATAAAGCACAATTATTCCAATTCCTTATTTCTTTCATGTAATTAGCAAGAGTCCATGAGCTAGTGACGTATGGGATATACATTCCTACCAGGAGGGGCAAAGTTTCCCAAACCTTAAAATGCCTATAAATACACCCCTCACCACACCCACAATTCAGTTTTACAAACTTTGCCTCCGATGGAGGTGGTGAAGTAAGTTTGTGCTAGATTCTACGTTGATATGCGCTCCGCAGCAAGTTGAAGCCCGGTTTTCCTCTCAGCGTGCAGTGAATGTCAGAGGGATGTGAGGAGAGTATTGCCTATTTGAATGCAGTGATCTCCTTCTACGGGGTCTATTTCATAGGTTCTCTGTTATCGGTCGTAGAGATTCATCTCTTACCTCCCTTTTCAGATCGACGATATACTCTTATATATACCATTACCTCTGCTGATTCTCGTTTCAGTACTGGTTTGGCTTTCTACAAACATGTACATGAGTGTCCTGGGGTAAGTAAATCTTATTTTCTGTGACACTCTAAGCTATGGTTGGGCACTTTGTTTATAAAGTTCTAAATATATGTATTCAAACATTTATTTGCCTTGACTCAGAATGTTCAACTTTCCTTATTTTTCAGACAGTCAGTTTCATATTTGGGAATTAATCATTTTTTCTTACCTTCAAAATTTGACTCTTTTTTCCCTGTGGGCTGTTAGGCTCGCGGGGGCTGAAAATGCTTCATTTTATTGCGTCATTCTTGGCGCGGACTTTTTTGGCGCAAAAAATTCTTTTCCGTTTCCGGCGTCATACGTGTTGCCGGAAGTTGCGTCATTTTTTGACGTTATTTTGCGGCAAAAATGTCGGCGTTCCGGATGTGGCGTCATTTTTGGCGCCAAAAGCATTTAGGCGCCAAATAATGTGGGCGTCTTATTTGGCGCTAAAAAATAAGGGCGTCGCTTTTGTCTCCACATTATTTAAGTCTTATATTTTCATTGCTTCTGGTTGCTAGAAGCTTGTTCTTTGGCATTTTTTCCCATTCCTGAAACTGTCATTTAAGGAATTTGATCAATTTTGCTTTATATGTTGTTTTTTCTCTTACATATTGCAAGATGTCTCACGTTGCATCTGAGTCAGAAGATACTACAGGAAAATCGCTGTCTATTGCTGGAGCTACCAAGCTAAGTGTATCTGCTATATTTTTTGGTATCTGTTTCTCCAGCTGTTGTTTGTATTGCATGTCATGACAAACTTATTAATGCAGATAAAATTTCCTTTAGTACTGTTACATTACCTTTTGCTGTTCCGTCAACATCTAATTTTCAGAGTGTTCCTGATAAACATAAGAGATTTTATTTTTTAAATCCATTAAGAAGGCTATGTCTGTTATTTCTCCTTCTAGTTTACATAAAAGTCTTTTAAAACTTCTCTTTTTTCAGATGAATTTTTAAATGAACATCATCATTCTGATACTGATAATGGTTCTTCTGGTTCAGAGGTTTCTGTCTCAGAGGTTGATGCTGATAAATCTTTGTATTTGTTCAAGATGGAATTTATTCGTTCTTTTTTTAAAGAAGTAATAATTGCATTAGAAATAGAGGATTCTGGTCCTCTTGATACTAAATCTAAACGTTTGAATAAGGTTTTTAAATCTCCTGTAGTTATTCCAGAAGTGTTTAATCTCCCTGATGCTATTTCTGAAGTAATTTCCAGGGAATGGAATAATTTGGGTAATTCTTTTACTCCTTCTAAACGTTTAAGCAATTATATCCTGTGCCATCTGACAGATTAGAGTTTTTTTGGGACAAAATCCCTAAGGTTATGGGGCTGTCTCTACTCCTGCTAAATGTGCTACTATTCCTACGGCAGATAGTACTTCATTTAAGGATCCTTTAGATAGGAAAATTGAATCCTTTCTAAGAAAAGCTTACTTATGTTCAGGTAATCTTCTTAGACCTGCTATATTTTTAGCGGATGTTGCTGCAGCCTCAACTTTTTGGTTAGAAGCTTTAGCGCAACAAGTAACAGATCATAATTTTATAGCATTATTATTATTCTATAACATGCTAATAATTTTATTGGTGATACCATCTTTTGATATCATTAGAGTTGATGTCAGGTATATGTCTCTAGCTATTTTAGCTAGAAAAGCTTTATGGATTAAACTTGGAATGCTGATATGTCTTCTAAGTCACCTTTGCTTTCCCTTTCTTTCCAGGGTAATAAATTATTATCTCAACTGTTTCTGGAAGGAAGGGAACTTTTTTACCAAAGGATAAAAAATCTAAGGTAAATTTAGGTCTAATAATCATTTCTTTCATGTAATTAACAAGAGTCCATGAGCTAGTGACGTATGGGATATACATTCCTACCAGGAGGGGCAAAGTTTCCCAAACCTTAAAATGCCTATAAATACACCCCTCACCACACCCACAAATCAGTTTTTACAAACTTTGCCTCCAAGGGAGGTGGTGAAGTAAGTTTGTGCTAGATTCTACGTTGATATGCGCTCCGCAGCAAGTTGGAGCCCGGTTTTCCTCTCAGCGTGCAGTGAATGTCAGAGGGATGTGTGGAGAGTATTGCCTATTGAATGCAGTGATCTCCTTCTACGGGGTCTATTTCATAAGGTTCTCTGTTATCGGTCGTAGAGATTCATCTCTTACCTCCCTTTTCAGATCGACGATATACTCTTATATTTACCATTTCCTCTACTGATTCTCGTTTCAGTACTGGTTTGGCTTTCTACAAACATGTAGATGAGTGTCCTGGGGTAAGTAAGTCTTATTTTCTGTGACACTCTAAGCTATGGTTGGGCACTTTATTTATAAAGTTCTAAATATATGTATTCAAACATTTATTTGCCTTGACTCAGAATGTTCAACTTTCCTTATTTCCAGACAGTCAGTTTCATATTTGGGATTATGCTTTAAATTATCATATTTTTTCTTACCTCAAAAATTTGACTTTTTTCCCTGT
Organism: Bombina bombina; assembly: GCF_027579735.1. NCBI lineage: Eukaryota > Metazoa > Chordata > Amphibia > Anura > Bombinatoridae > Bombina > Bombina bombina. The sequence continues at coordinate 738,818,431 of NC_069501.1, read as the reverse complement.
GGGCTGTTAGGCTCGCGGGGGCTGAAAATGCTTCATTTTATTGCGTCATTCTTGGCGCGGACTTTTTTGGCGCAAAAATTCTTTTCCGTTTCCGGCGTCATACGTGTCGCCGGAAGTTGCGTCATTTTTGACGTTATTTTGCGCCAAAAATGTCGGCGTTCCGGATGTGGCGTCATTTTTGGCGCCAAAAGCATTTAGGCGCCAAATAATGTGGGCGTCTTATTTGGCGCCAAAAAATATGGGCGTCGCTTTTGTCTCCACATTATTTCAGTCTCATTTTTCATTTGCTTCTGGTTGCTAGAAGCTTGATGTTTGGCATTTTTTTCCCATTCCTGAAACTGTCTTATAAGGAATTTGATCTATTTTGCTTTATATGTTGTTTTTTCTCTTACATATTGCAAGATGTCTCACGTTGCATCTGAGCCAGAAGATACTACAGGAAAACCTCTGCCTGCTGGATCTACCAAAGCTAAGTGTATCTGCTGTAAACTTTTGGTAGCTATTCCTCCAGCTGTTGTTTGTAATAATTGTCATGACAAACTTGTTAAAGCAGATAATATTTCCTTTAGTGATGTACCATTGCCTGTTGCAGTTCCCTCAACATCTAAGGTGCAGAATGTTCCTGATAACATAAGAGATTTTGTTTCTGAATCCATAAAGAAGGCTTTGTCTGTTATTTCTCCTTCTAGTAAACGTAAAAAGTCTTTTAAATCTTCTCTCTCTACAGATGAATTTTTAAATGAACACCATCATTCTGATTCTTTGGACTCTTCTGGTTCAGAGGATTCTGTCTCAGAGATTGATGCTGATAAATCTTCATATTTATTTAAGATGGAATTTATTCGCTCTTTACTTAAAGAAGTACTAATTGCTTTAGAAATAGAGGATTCTAGTCCTCTTGATACTAATTCTATACGTTTGGATAAGGTTTTTAAAGCTCCTGCGGTTATTCCAGAAGTCTTTCCTGTTCCTAATGCTATTTCTGCAGTAATTGCTAAGGAATGGGATAAATTGGGTAATTCATTTACTCCTTCTAAACGTTTTAAGCAATTATATCCTGTTCCGCCTGACAGGTTAGAATTTTGGGACAAAATCCCTAAAGTTGATGGGGCTATTTCTACCCTTGCTAAACGTACTACCATTCCTACGTCAGATGGTACCTCGTTTAAGGATCCTTTAGATAGAAAAATTGAATCTTTTCTAAGAAAAGCTTATCTATGTTCAGGTAATCTTCTTAGACCTGCTATATCATTGGCTGATGTTGCTGCAGCTTCAACTTTTTGGTTGGAAACTCTAGCGCAACAAGTAACAAATCGTGATTCTCATGATATTATTATTCTTCTCCAGCATGCTAATAATTTCATCTGTGATGCCATTTTTGATATTATTAGAGTTGATGTTAGATTTATGTCTCTGGCTATCTTAGCCAGAAGAGCTTTATGGCTTAAGACTTGGAATGCTGATATGGCTTCTAAATCAACTCTACTTTCCATTTCTTTCCAGGGAAACAAATTATTTGGTTCTCAGTTGGATTCTATTATTTCAACTGTTACTGGTGGGAAAGGAACTTTTTTACCACAGGATAAAAAGTCTAAAGGTAAAAACAGGGCTAACAATCGTTTTCGTTCCTTTCGTTTCAACAAAGAACAAAAGCCTGATCCTTCGTCCTCAGGAGCAGTTTCAGTTTGGAAACCATCTCCAGTCTGGAATAAATCCAAGCCTGCTAGAAAGGCAAAGCCTTCTTCTAAGTTCACATGAAGGTACGGCCCTCATTCCAGTTCAGCTGGTAGGGGGCAGGTTACGTTTTTTCAAAGAAATTTGGATCAATTCTGTTCACAATCTTTGGATTCAGAACATTGTTTCAGAAGGGTACAGAATTGGTTTCAAGATGAGACCTCCTGCAAAGAGATTTTTTCTTTCCCATGTCCCAGTAAATCCAGTGAAAGCTCAAGCATTTCTGAATTGTGTTTCAGATCTAGAGTTGGCTGGAGTAATTATGCCAGTTCCAGTTCCGGAACAGGGGATGGGGTTTTATTCAAATCTCTTCATTGTACCAAAGAAGGAGAATTCCTTCAGACCAGTTCTGGATCTAAAATTATTGAATCGTTATGTAAGGATACCAACGTTCAAGATGGTAACTGTAAGGACTATATTGCCTTTTGTTCAGCAAGGGAATTATATGTCCACAATAGATTTACAGGATGCATATCTGCATATTCCGATTCATCCAGATCATTATCAGTTCCTGAGATTCTCTTTTCTAGACAAGCATTACCAATTTGTGGCTCTACCGTTTGGCCTTGCTACAGCTCCAAGAATTTTCACAAAGATTCTCGGTGCCCTTCTGTCTGTAATCAGAGAACAGGGTATTGTGGTATTTCCTTATTTGGACGATATCTTGGTACTTGCTCCGTCTTTACATTTAGCAGAGTCTCATACGAATCGACTTGTGTTGTTTCTTCAAGATCATGGTTGGAGGATCAATTTACCAAAAAGTTCTTTGATTCCTCAAACAAGGGTAACCTTTCTGGGTTTCCAGATAGATTCAGTGTCCATGACTTTGTCTTTAACAGACAAGAGACGTCTAAAATTGATTACAGCCTGTCGAAACCTTCAGTCTCAATAATTCCCTTCGGTAGCCTTATGCATGGAAATTCTAGGTCTTATGACTGCTGCATCGGACGCGATCCCCTTTGCTCGTTTTCACATGCGACCTATTCAGCTCTGTATGCTGAACCAATGGTGCAGGGATTACACGAAGATATATCAATTAATATCTTTAAAACCGATTGTTCGGCACTCTCTAACATGGTGGACAGATCACCATCGTTTAATTCAGGGGGCTTCTTTTGTTCTTCCGACCTGGACTGTAATTTCAACAGATGCAAGTCTCATAGGTTGGGGAGCTGTGTGGGGATCTCTGACGGCACAAGGAGTTTGGGAATCTCAGGAGGTGAGATTACCGATCAATATCTTGGAACTCCGTGCAGTTTTCAGAGCTCTTCAGTTTTGGCCTCTTCTGAAGAGAGAATCGTTCATTTGTTTTCAGACAGACAATGTCACAACTGTGGCATACATCAATCATCAAGGAGGGACTCACAGTCCTCTGGCTATGAAAGAAGTATCTCGAATTTTGGTTTGGGCGGAATCCAGCTCCTGTCTAATCTCTGCGGTTCATATCCCAGGTGTAGACAATTGGGAAGCGGATTATCTCAGTCGCCAAACGTTGCATCCGGGCGAATGGTCTCTTCACCCAGAGGTATTTCTTCAGATTGTTCAATTGTGGGGGCTCCCAGAGATAGATCTGATGGCCTCTCATCTAAACAAGAAACTTCCCAGGTATCTGTCCAGATCCCGGGATCCTCAGGCGGAGGCAGTGGATGCATTATCACTTCCTTGGAAGTATCATCCTGCCTATATCTTTCCGCCTCTAGTTCTTCTTCCAAGAGTAATCTCCAAGATTCTGAGGGAATGCTCGTTTGTTCTGCTAATAGCTCCGGCATGGCCTCACAGGTTTTGGTATGCGGATCTTGTCCGGATGGCATCTTGCCAGCCATGGACTCTTCCGTTAAGACCAGACCTTCTGTCACAAGGTCCTTTTTTCCATCCGGATCTGAAATCCTTAAATTTAAAGGTATGGAGATTGAACGCTTGATTCTTGGTCATAGAGGTTTCTCTGACTCCGTGATTAATACTATGTTACAGGCTCGTAAATCTGTATCTCGAGAGATATATTATAGAGTCTGGAAGACTTATATTTCTTGGTGTCTTTCTCATCATTTTTCTTGGCATTCTTTTAGAATACCGAGAATTTTACAGTTTCTTCAGGATGGTTTAGATAAGGGTTTGTCCGCAAGTTCTTTGAAAGGACAAATCTCCGCTCTTTCTGTTCTTTTTCACAGAAAGATTGCTATTCTTCCTGATATTCATTGTTTTGTACAAGCTTTGGTTCGTATAAAACCTGTCATTAAGTCAATTTCTCCTCCTTGGAGTTTGAATTTGGTTCTGGGAGCTCTTCAAGCTCCTCCGTTTGAACCTATGCATTCTTTGGACATTAAATTACTTTCTTGGAAAGTTTTGTTCCTTTTGGCCATCTCTTCTGCTAGAAGAGTTTCTGAATTATCTGCTCTTTCGTGTGAGTCTCCTTTTCTGATTTTTCATCAGGATAAGGCGGTGTTGCGAACTTCTTTTGAATTTTTACCTAAAGTTGTGAATTCCAACAACATTAGTAGAGAAATTGTGGTTCCTTCATTATGTCCTAATCCTAAGAATTCTAAGGAGAAATCATTGCATTCTTTGGATGTTGTTAGAGCTTTGAAATATTATGTTGAAGCTACGAAATCTTTCCGTAAGACTTCTAGTCTATTTGTTATCTTTTCCGGTTCTAGGAAAGGCCAGAAAGCTTCTGCCATTTCTTTGGCATCTTGGTTGAAATCTTTAATTCATCTTGCCTATGTGGAGTCGGGTAAAATTCCGCCTCAAAGAATTACAGCTCATTCTACTAGGTCAGTATCTACTTCCTGGGCGTTTAGGAATGAAGCTTCGGTTGACCAGATCTGCAAAGCAGCAACTTGGTCCTCTTTGCATACTTTTACTAAATTCTACCATTTTGATGTATTTTCTTCTTCTGAAGCAGTTTTTGGTAGAAAAGTTCTTCAGGCAGCGGTTTCAGTTTGAATCTTCTGCTTATGTTTTTTGTTAAACTTTATTTTGGGTGTGGATTATTTTCAGCAGGAATTGGCTGTCTTTATTTTATCCCTCCCTCTCTAGTGACTCTTGTGTGGAAAGATCCACATCTTGGGTAGTCATTATCCCATACGTCACTAGCTCATGGACTCTTGTTAATTACATGAAAGAAAACATAATTTATGTAAGAACTTACCTGATAAATTCATTTCTTTCATATTAACAAGAGTCCATGAGGCCCACCCTTTTTTGTGGTGGTTATGATTTTTTTGTATAAAGCACAATTATTCCAATTCCTTATTTTATATGCTTCGCACTTTTTTTCTTATCACCCCACTTCTTGGCTATTCGTTAAACTGATTTGTGGGTGTGGTGAGGGGTGTATTTATAGGCATTTTAAGGTTTGGGAAACTTTGCCCCTCCTGGTAGGAATGTATATCCCATACGTCACTAGCTCATGGACTCTTGTTAATATGAAAGAAATGAATTTATCAGGTAAGTTCTTACATAAATTATGTTTTTCGTTCCTTTCCTCATGATAAGGAACAAAAGCCTGATCCTTCATCCTCAGGAAAGGTATCAGTTTGGAAACTATTTCCAGTTTGGAGTATATCCAAGCCTTATAGAAAACCTATAGCCAGCTCCTAAGTACCCATGAAGGTGCGGACCTTATTCCAGCTCAGCTGGTATGGGGCAGATTACGTTTTCTTCAAAGTTATTTGGATCAATTCTGTTCTCAATCTCTGGTTTCAGAACATTGTTTCAGAAAGGTACAGAATTGGCTTCAGTTAAGGCCTCCTGCTAAGAGATTTTTTTCTTTCCTGTGTCCCAGTTAACACAGCAAAGGCTCAGCATTTCTGAAATGTGTTTCAGATCTAGAGTTGGCTGGAGTAATTATGCCAGTTCCAGTTCTGGAACAGGGGCTGGGGTTTTATTTTATCTCTTCATTGTACCAAAGAAGGTCAATTCCTTCAGACCAGTTCCGGATCTATCAATATTGAATCGTTATGTAAAGATACCAACATTCAAGATGGTTACTGTAGGACTATCCTGCCTTTTGTTTAGCAAGGGCATTATTTGTCTACAATAGATTTACAGGATGTGTATCTGCATATTCCGATTCATCCAGATCACTTTTAGTGTCTGAGATTCTCTTTTTAGACAAGCATTACCAGTTTTGTGGCTCTACCGTTTGGCCTAGCCTCAGTTCCAAGAATTTTTTTGGTTCTCGGTGCCCTTCTTTCTGTAATCAGAGAACAGGGTTTTGGTATTTCCTTATTGGACGATATCTGGGTACTTGCTCAGTCTTCTCATTTTCAAAGAATCTCATACGAATCGACTTGTGTTGTTTCTTCAAGTTCATGGTTGGAGGATCAATTTACCAATCAGTTCATTGATTCCTCAGACAAGGGTAACCTTTTTAGGTTTCTAGATAGATTCAGTGTCTATGACTCTGTCCTTGTCAGACAAGAGAAGTTTAACATTGATATCAGCTTGTCAAAACCTTCAGTCACAATCATTCCCTTTGGTAGCCTTATGCATGGAAATTTTAGGTCTTAGGACTGCCGCATCAGATGCGATCTCCTTTGCTCATTTTCACATGCGACCTCTTCAGCTCTGTATGCTGAACCAATGGTGCAGGGATTACTCAAAGATATCTCAATTAATATCTTTAAACCGATTATACGACACTCTCTGACTTGGTGGACAGATCACCATCGTTTAGTTCAGGGGGCTTCTTGTCCTTCCGACCTGGACTATAATCTCAACAGATACAAGTCTTACAGGTTGGGGAGCTGTGTGGGGGTATCTGACGGCACAAGGGGTTTGGGAATCTCAGGAGGTGAGATTTCCGATCAATATTTTGGAACTCCGTGCAATTTTCAGAGCTCTTCAGTCTTGGCCTCTTCTGAAGAGAGAGTTGTTCATTTGTTTTCAGATAAACAATGTCACAACTGTGGCATACATCAATCATCAAGGAGGGACTCACAGTCCTCTGGCTATGAAAGAAGTATCTCGAATTTTGGTTTGGGCGGAATCCAGCTCCTGTCTAATCTCTGCGGTTCATATCCCAGGTATGGACAATTGGAAAGCGGATTATCTCAGTCGCCAAACGTTGCACCTGGGCGAATGGTCTTCACCCAGAGGTATTTCCTCAGATTGTTCAAATGTGGGAACTTCCAGAAATAGATCTGATGGCTTCTCATCTAAACAAGAAACTTCCCTGGTATCTGTCCGGATCCCGGGATCCTCGGGCGGAGGCAGTGGATGCATTATCTCTTCCTTACAAGTGTCATCCTGCCTATATCTTTCCGCCTCTAGTTCTTCTTCCAAGGGTATTCTCCAATGTTCTAAAGGAATGCTCGTTTGTCCTGCTGGTAGCTCCAGCATGGCCTCACAGGTTTTGGTATGCGGATCTTGTCCGGATGGCCTCTTGCCGGCTGTGGACTCTTCCGTTAAGACCAGTCTTTCTGTCTCAAGGTTCTTTTTTCCATCAGGATCTCAAAACCTTAGTTTTAAGGTGTGGAGTTTGAACGCTTGATTGTTGGTCAAAGAGGTTTCTCTGACTCTGTGATTGATACTATGTGACAGGCTCGTAAATCTGTATCTAGAGAGATATATTATAGAGTCTGGAAGACTTATATTTCTTCAGGATGGTTTAGATAAAGGTTTGTCCGCAAGTTTCTTGTAAGACAAATCTCTGCTCTTTCTGTTCTTTTTCACAGAAGGATTGCTAATCTTCCTGATATTCATTGTTTTGTACAACCTTTGGTTCGTATAAAACTTGTCATTAAGTCAATTTCTCCTCCTTGGAGTTTGAATTTGGTTCTGGGGGCTCTTCAAGCTCCTCCTTTTGAACCCATGCATTCTTTGGTCGTTATATAACTTTCTTGGAAAGTTTTGTTTCTTTTGGCCATCTCTTCTGCCAGAAGAGTCTCTGAATTATCTACTATTTTTTGTGAGTCTCCTTTTCTGATTTTGCATCAGGATAAGGCGGTGCTGCAAACTTCTTTTGAATTTTTTACCTAAGGTTGTGAATATTAACAACATTAGTAGAGAAATTGTGGTTCCTTCATTATGTCCTAATCCTATGAATTCTAAGGAGAAATCATTGCATTCTTTGGATGCTGTTAGAGCTTTGTAATATTATGTTGAAGCTACTAAGTCTTTCCGAAAGACTTCTAGTCTATTTGTCATCTTTTCCGGTTCTAGAAAAGACCAGAAAGCTTCTGCCATTTCTTTGGCATCTTGGTTGAAATCTTTATTTCATCATGCCTATGTTGAGTCGGGTAACACTCCGCCTCAAAGGATTACAGCTCATTCTACTAGGTCAGTTTCTACTTCCTGGGCGTTTAAGAATGAAGCTTCGGTTGATCAGATTTGCAAAACAGCAACTTGGTCCTCTTTGCATACTTTTACTAAATTCTACCATTTTGATGTGTTTTCTTCTTCTGAAGCAGTTTTTGGTAGAAACGTACTTCAGGCAGTGGTTTCAGTTTGAATCTTCTGCTTATGTTTTTTCATTAAATTTTATTCTGGGTGTGGATTATTTTCAGCAGGAATTGGCTGTCTTTATTTTATCCCTCCCTCTCTAGTGACTCTTGTGTGGAAAGATCCACATCTTGGGTAATCATTATCCCATACGTCACTAGCTCATGGACTCTTGCTAATTACATGAAAGAAAACATAATTTATGTAAGAACTTACCTGATAAATTCATTTCTTTCATATTAGCAAGAGTCCATGAGGCCCGCCCTTTTTTGTGGTGGTTTTGATTTTTTTGTATAAAGCACAATTATTCCAATTCCTTATTTTATATGCTTTCGCACTTTTTTCTTATCACCCCACTTCTTGGCTATTCGTTGAACTGAATTGTGGGTGTGGTGAGGGGTGTATTTATAGGCATTTTAAGGTTTGGGAAACTTTGCCCCTCCTGGTAGGAATGTATATCCCATACGTCACTAGCTCATGGACTCTTGCTAATATGAAAGAAATGAATTTATCAGGTAAGTTCTTACATAAATTATGTTTTTATATGCTTTCGCACTTTTTTCTTATCACCCCACTTCTTGGCTATTCGTTAAACTGAATTGTGGGTGTGGTGAGGGGTGTATTTATAGGCATTTTAAGGTTTGGGAAACTTTGCCCCTCCTGGTAGGAATGTATATCCCATACGTCACTAGCTCATGGACTCTTGCTAATATGAAAGAAATGAATTTATCAGGTAAGTTCTTACATAAATTATGTTTTTCCATGAGGACAGATCATTGATGATTTCCTTACGCAAGGTTAAATAATTGTTTTTGAAAAGGTCTGAGGGGTTCGCAGACAGATATATACCTAGGTATTTTAATTTAGAGGTGGCTATAGATATACAATATTTTTGGGCCAAAGTTTGGATATGTTCCGGGGGAGCATTAATGTTCAATAATTCCGATTTGGAAAAATTTAGATGAAAATTGGAAAGTTTTCCGTATTGTGATAGTTCGGACAACAACTCTGGGACAGAGGTTTCTACATCAGTGAGAGTATAGAGAATATCGTCCAAGTATAGTGCCTGCTTGAATTCGGAGTCGCCCACCTGTATTCCACTAATCCTTGGATTTTCCCTAATTTTTTGGGCCAGTGCTTCAATAGAGAGGGCAAAGAGAAGTGGGGATAGGGGACAGCCTTGTCTGGTGCCATTTGTGATTAAAAAAAAAAGGTGTCAGATAATGTGTTGTTTACTCAAACCCTGGCGTTTGGTGTTGAGTATAGTGCAAATACCGGCCTAGATTTGGAGTTTGGCGTTAGCCGTGAAAACCAGCGTTAGAGGCTCCTAACGCTGGTTTTAGGCTAATTCTGGTATTTGGAGTCACTCAAAAAAGGGTCTAACACTCACTTTTCAGCCGCGACTTTTCCATACCGCAGATCCCCTTACGTAAATTGCGTATCCTATCTTTTCAATGGGATTTTTCTAACTCCGGTATTTAGAGTCGTGTCTGAAGTGAGCGTTAGAAATCTAACGACAAAACTCCAGCCGCAGAAAAAAGTCAGTAGTTAAGAGCTTTCTGGGCTAACGCCGGTTTATAAAGCTCTTAACTACTGTACTCTAAAGTACACTAACACCCATAAACTACCTATGTACCCCTAAACCGAGGTCCCCCCACATCGCCGCCACTCGATTAAATTTTTTTAACCCCTAATCTGCCGACCGCCAACTACGTTATACTTATGTACCCCTAATCTGCTGCCCCTAACACCGCCGACCTCTATATTATATTTATTAACCCCTAACCTGCCCCCCACAACGTCGCCGCCAGCTACCTACACTTATTAACCCCTAATCTGCCGACCGCAAAGCGCCGCCACCTACGTTATCCTTATGTACCCCTAATCTGCTGCCCCTAACACCGCCAACCCCTATATTATATTTATTAACCCCTAATCTGCCCCCCTCAACGTTGCCTCCACCTGTCTACACTTATTAACCCCTAATCTGCCGAGCGGACCGCAACGTATAATAAAGTTATTAACCCCTAATCCGCCTCACTAACCCTAAAATAAATAGTATTAACCCCTAATCTGCCCTCCCTAACATCGCCGACACCTAACTTCAATTATTAACCCCTAATCTGCCGACTGGAGCTCACCGCTATTCTAATAAATGTATTAACCCCTAAAGCTAAGTCTAACCCTAACACTAACACCCCCTAAATTAAATATAATTTTAATCTAACGAAATTAATTAACTCTTATTAAATAAATTAATCCTATTTAAAGCTAAATACTTACCTGTAAAATAAATCCTAATATAGCTACAATATAAATTATAATTACATTGTAGCTATTTTAGGATTAATATTTATTTTACAGGCAACTTTGTAATTATTTTAACCAGGTACAATAGCTATTAAATAGTTAAGAACTATTTAATAGTTACCTAGTTAAAATAATTACAACATTACCTGTAAAATAAATCCTAACCTAAGTTACAATTAAACCTAACACTATACTATCATTAAATTAATTAAATAAAATAACTACAATTACCTACAATTAAACCTAACACTACACTATCAATAAATTAATTAAATACAATATCTTCAAATAACTACAATGAAATAAACTAACTAAAGTACAAAAAATAAAAAAGAACTAAGTTACAAAAAATAAAAAAATATCTACAAACATAAGAAAAATATTACAACAATTATAAACTAATTACACCTACTCTAAGCCCCCTAATAAAACAACAAAGCCCCCCAAAATAAAAAATGCCCTACCCTATTCTAAATTACTAAAGTTAAAAGCTCTTTTACCTTACCAGCCCTGAACAGGGCCCTTTGCGGGGCATGCCCCAAGAAGTTCAGCTCTTTTGCCTGTAAAAAAAACATACAATACCCCCCCAACATTACAACCCACCACCCACATACCCCTAATCTAACCCAAACCCCCCTTAAATAAACCTAACACTAAGCCCCTGAAGATCTTCCTACCTTATCTTCACCATACCAGGTTCACCGATCCGTCCTGAAGAGCTCCTCCGATGTCCTGATCCAAGCCCAAGCGGGGGGCTGAAGATGTCCATGATCCGGTAGAAGTCTTCATCCAAGCGGGGCAGAAGGGGTCTTCCATCCGATTGAAAACTTCATCCAAGCGAGGCAGAAGAGGTCTTCCATCCGATTGAAGTCTTCATCCAGGCGGCATCTTCTATCGACATCCATCTGGAGCGGAGCGACAGCATCCTGAAGACCTCCGACGCGGAACATCCATCCTGGCCGACGACTGAACGACGAATGACGGTTCCTTTAACCCCTTAATGACAACAGTACTTTTCCATTTTCTGTCCAATTGTGACAAAGGCTATTTTTACATTTCTGCGGTGTTTGTGTTTAGCTGTAATTTTCCTCTTACTCATTTACTGTACCCACACATATTATATACCGTTTTTCTCGCCATTAAATGGACTTTCTAAAGATACCATTATTTTCATCATATCTTATAATTTGTAATAAAAAAATTATAAAATATGAGGAAAAAATGGAAAAAAACACACTTTTTCTAACTTTTAGCCCCAAAATCTGTTACACATCTGCAACCACCAAAAAACACCCATACTAAATAGTTTCTAAATTGTGTCCTGAGTTTAGAAATACCCAATGTTTACATGTTCTTTGCTTTTTTTTTGCAAGTTATAGGGCCATAAATACAACTAGCACTTTGCTATTTCCAAACCACTTTTTTTCAAAATGAGCGCTAGTTACATTGGGACACTGATATCTTTCAGGAATTCCTGAATATCCCTTGACATGAATATATTTTTTTTTAGAAGACATCCCAAAGTATGGATCTAGGCCCATTTTGGTATATTTCATGCCACCATTTCACCGCCAAATGCGATCAAATACAAAAAATCATTCCCTTTTTCACAAATTTTTTCACAAACTTTCGGTTTCCCACTGAAATTATTTACAAACAGCTTGTGCAATTATGGCATAAATGGTTGTAAATGCTTCTCTGGGATCCCCTTTGTTCAGAAATAGCAGATATATATGGCTTTGGCGTTGCTTTTTGGTAATTAGAAGGCTATTAAATGCCGCTGCGCACCACACGTGTATTATGTCCAGCAGTGCAGGGGTTAATCAGGGAGCTTGTAGGGAATGTGTAGGGTTAATTTTAGCTTTAGTGTAGTGTAGTAGACAACCCAAAGTATTGATCTAGGCCCATTTTGGTATATTTCATGCCACCATTTCAGCGCCAAATGCGATCAAATAAAAATAAATTGTTTCCTTTTTCACAAACTTTAGGTTTCTCACTGAAATTATTTACAAACAGCTTGTGCAATTATGGCACAAATGGTTGTAAATGCTTCTCTGGGATCCCCTTTGTTCAGAAATAGCAGACATATGTGGCTTTGGTGTTGCTTTTGATAATTAGAAGGCTGCTAAATGCCGCTGTGCATCACGCGTGTATTATGGCTAGCAGTGAAGGGGTTAATTAGGTAGCTTGTAGGGAGTTTGCAGGGTTAATTTTAGTTTTAGTGTAGAGATCAGCCTCCCACCTGAAACATCAGACCCCCTGATCCCTCCCAAACAGCTCTCTTCCCTCCCCCACCCTACAATTGTTCCCGCCATCTTAAGTACTGGCAGAAAGTCTGCCAGTACTAATATAAAAAGGTATATTTTTTGGGGGTGGGTTTAATAGCATATTTGCATATGCTGCTGTGTAGAATCCTCCCTTAGCCTCCAATATCATGGATCCCCCATCAAACAGTTCTCTAACCCTCCCCCTCTAGCCTAATGGGCGCCATCTTGGGTACTGGCAGCTGTCTGCCAGTACCCAGTTAAGTAAAAAAAAAAAGATTCTTTAATTTTGAGCTACTTTCTGTAGTGTAGCTACACCCCCCCACCCCACCCCCCCCTCCCAGAACCCTTCGATTACTTTATAAATAAAATTTCCCCCCCCCCTTTTCTCCCAATGTATTACAGTATTTAATTTTTCTGTAGGGTAGCGGTTCCCACCCGCTCCCGCCCCGTGCATGCGCCCGCCTGCCGCCCCCGTGCACGCGCGCGCATCTGTGCGCGCCCCCGAGTACTTCCGCCTCCGATCCCGCCCCCCTCCACATGATCATGGGCCATTGCTGGCCGCCCACCTGCCTCCCTGTTGCGCTCCCACCCACCAACGATGCTCCGGTGCAGAGAGGGCCACAGAGTGGCTCTCTCTGCATCGGAGGCTTGTAAAGGGGTATTGCAGGATGCCTCCATATCGAGGCATCACTGCAATACCCTCAGAGCTGCTGGAAGTGATCGCGATCGCTTCCAGCACTCTGTTAGACAACTGACGTACCAGGTATGTCTATTGTCATTAACTGCTTGTTAATGCATGACGTACCTGGTACGTCAGTTGTCATTAAGGGGTTAAATGACGTCATCCAAGATGGCGTCCCTCGAATTCCGATTGGCTGATAGGATTCTATCAGCCAATCGGAATTAAGGTAGGAATATTCTGATTGGCTGATGGAATCAGCCAATCAGATTTAGCTCGCATTCTATTGGCTGATCGGAACAGCCAATAGAATGCGAGCTCAATCTGATTGGCTGATTGGATCAGCCAATCGGATTGAACTTGATTCTGATTGGCTGATTCCATCAGCCAATCAGAATATTCCTACCTTAATTCCGATTGGCTGATAGAATCAGATTAGGGGTTAATAAATATAATATAGGGGTCGGCGATGTTAGGGCAGCAGATTAGGGGTACATAAGGATAATGTAAGTAGCAGCGGTTTACGGAGCGGCAGATTAGGGGTTAATAATAATATGCAGGGGTAAGCGATAGCAGGGGCGGCAGAATAGGGGTTAATAAGTGTAAGGTTAGGGGTGTTTAGACTCCGGGTACAAGTTAGAGTGTTAGGTGCAGACTTAGGAAGTGTTTCCGCATAGCAAACAATGGGGCTGCATTAGGAGCTGAACACAGCTTTTTTTCAGCTCAAACAGCCCCATTGTTTTCTATGGGGGAATCGTGCAGGAGCACGTTTTTGAGGCTGGCCGCTTGCGTAAGCAACTCTGGTATCGAGAGTTGAAGCTGCGTTAAATATGCTCTACGCTCCTTTTTTGGAGCCTAACGCAGCCTTTATGTGGACTCTCAATACCAGAGTTATTTTTATGGTGCGGCCAGAAAAAAAGCCGGCGTTAGCTACGCGGGTCCTTACAGACAAAACTCTAAATCTAGGCCACCATATTTATATAGGGATCGCCAAAATTCATTGCCTTTAAGAACCGGCGGAGAAAAAGCCAATCCACCCGGTCGAAAGCCTTTTCCGCATCGGTCGAGAAAAGGACCAATGGCTTTCCCTCGAGCTGGGCATGGGAGATCAACTGAATTATCTTATTGGTGTTGCCCCCTTGCCTCCCTCCCGAGTACAAAACCCACCTGATCTCTCTTGTCTGACTTTTAGAGTCCAGTTTGGGGGAGGAGGTACAGCTCAAATCTCCGCATGTCATGTCACATAGCAAATAGTCTCCCTTTTTATCCGCCATCTTAGTCGAATCTCCATGCTCCCCATCTCCGGTCATTCTAATGATATCTGTGAGGTCTCTGAAGTAGCTGTCAATGATCTAGGCCGTTCAGTAGTGCCCATATCTGTGGGGCAAGATCCTCCTCAATGGGTAACTGAGCTCTAGATGGTATTAAACCCTGTAATAATATCAAGAAGAAAGTACGCTCTCCCGGGTACTACTTTTGACTTTTTGCCTAAAGTTGTTTCTTCAGATAAATTTAGCAATGAAATTATTGTCCCTTCTTTGTATCCTAATCCCAAGAATGCTTCAGATAGATCTTTAACAACATCCAAATTATGCAGAGCATTGAAATATTATTTCAATGCTAATAAGGACTTTAGAAAGACTTTTAGTTTGTTCTTTCACTTTTCTGATGCTAGAAAGGACAGTTTCTGCTGTTTGACTTCTTGGTTGAAACTCTTGATTCACAAGGCTTACTTGGAGGCAGGTCAGCCTCCACTGCAATGAATTACTGCTCATTCTACTAGGTCAATCGCCACTTCTTGTGCTGTCAAAAATGAGGCTTCAGTTGACCAAATTTGCAAGGCAGCTACATGGTCTTCTTTGCATACGTTTAAAAAAGTCTACCATTTTGATGTTTTTGCTTCTTCTGAGACAGCCTTTGGTAGAAAGGTCCTTCAGGAAGTTGTTTCTGCTTTTTTTATTGGGGTTGTGAATTTCATTTCTCAGTTTTAAATGTGTCCCCTTATATTACTACACATGGACTCCATGGCTTGGGTATTAGTTCCCAGAACTAATGGATCATGGATTCTCACCACCTGTATGAAAGAAAACATAATTTATGCTTACCTGATAAATTTGTTTCTTTCACTATGCTTGGCTATGCATTAGACTGGGTATGTGTGAAGTAGGAGGGATTTTATAGAGCTCTTAGGGTTTAGAAATATTTGCCTCCTCCTATTGGTAACAAAGAATAATTCCCAGGAGTAATGTATTGTGGACTCTCACCACCATGAAAGAAATTAATTTATCAGTTAAGAATAAATTATGTTTTTCAAACTTGAACATCTACATACACTTTTAAAGGATGTATTTTGTACTTCAGGTGTCCAAGACCCTAATATCTATTATTTCTACTGCTTAGTCTCCAAAGACTTTCTGGTTCCAAAAGCTATTACTAAATTAAATTAAATTATAGAGTGGTCCAAGTTTGTATTCCTTTTTATCCAGCTTCAAAATTTAAGAAGATGTTTCCTTTACCAGCTTCTAGCGTAGAGCTTTTGGGAAACGCACTACTGTTTCCTTTAGAGGATAGGGCAAATTTTAAAGACCCTGTGGAATGACAGTTTAAGTCCTTTCACATAAAGGTTTTTTTCAGTAAGCGGGTTCCTTTTTAGACCAGCTTTTAGCATTATCTGCCTTTCAGTAGCTTCTAGTATTTGGTGAGACAACTTAGATGATTCTGTAGATGAAGATTTTAAACTTTGTTTCAATTGTACAAGGTCAAGTAATGTCTTCATTTTTTATGCAATATTTGACATAATCTAGATTAATGCCAAAAATATAGCAGGGCCTAGGGGCTGAAATCACTGTCAGCTGACATGGTTCAAAATAATAATAACGTTTATATGTTCCTTTCAGGGAAAGATTTTGTCTGGGCCTGTCCTAGTCGCCATCACTTCTGTTGTGACTAGAGGTAAATGAGTTTTTCTCCCTCAGGGCAAGAGGTCTAAGTGAAAGAAAAGAGCAGATTGTTGTTTGCCTTCTTTTTATCAATCTAGTAACCTTCCTTCTGGAACTCCAATCTTAATTGCAACAAGGCCAAACAATCAAAAAAGCCTTCTTCCTCTACCAAGTCATCATGAAGTTGTGGCCCCGATCCATATACTCTTCTGGTAAGAGCATATTATGTTTTTTTTTAGGAAGGCTTGGTCACAGTCTGTTCAGGAATGACAGACACAAGTCCCCTGGGTTCTAAACATGGTTTCCCAGGGATACTGAATAGTCTTTAAATAAAGTCCTTATGAGAAATGTTTCAACCTTTTTATTGTTCCCTGCCCCCCAAAAAAGAAGAATTTCAGGTCTATTCTTGATTCTAAAATGTTCCACAAGTTTCTCAGTTTCCTACTTTCAAGATAGAAACTAATTTGACTATTCTTTCCTTTGATATATTTGTCCACAATAGATTTGAAAGATGTTTGCTCTAACATTTGGTCTGGCTACTGTTACCAGAATCTTTACAAAGGTGCTGGGAACCCTCTTGTCTGTAATAGGAGCTCAGGGTATTATGGTGGCTCTTTTACCAACAACCTTTTGTGGTTTTCTTTGCTTCATGTTTGGAGAATCTATATTCCAAAGACTCCCTTTCCTTGTCAAACCAGAATCTCTTTCCTAAGAGTCATTATAGACTCAATATCAATGCGACTTTATTTTACAGATCAAAAGAGATCAATGTTACAGACAACATGTGTGACACTTCAGTTATCCTTCAATCCTACATAAGCCCTATGCATGGAAGTATTAGGTCTAATGATTGCAGCATCAGATGCTATTCCATTGGGTCAGTTTCACATGAGACTTCTTCAACTTTACATGCTAAGTCAAAGGAGCAAGGACTACACTCTGCTTTCTCAAAGGATCCTTTTGGATTTCAAAACAAAGCAATCTATATCCTGGTCGATAGATCACCAGTTCATTTTTCTAGGTGCAGTCTTTGTCCATCCATCTTGGACAATAATCATGACAGAGGCGAAAGGAGTTTTGTCTCCTCCGGTGGCGAGGTTATCAATAAATATCTTGGAACTCTGTGCTATCTTCAGGGCCCTTCATACCTGGTCTCTTCTAGAAAGTAGAGACTTATCAACATTTTTAATCAGACAATATCATATCATTGGACTAGATCAATCATCAGGGGAACCTCACAGTTTCCTAGCGATGAAAGAGGTTCTCAAATTTTAACTTTGGCAGAGAATAATCCCTATACAATTTCTGTAATTTATTTCCCATGTGTGATCAACTGGGAAGCATCCTGGGGAAGGGTCTCTACACCTGAAAATTTTCAATAAGATTGTAGATCAATTGGGTCTATCAGAGATAGTCCTAATAGCTTCTCGTTTGAACAAAAAAAACTTCCCAGATATTTTGCAAGATCCAGGGATCCGCAGGTGGCTTTGTATATGCTCTAGCAGCTCCTTGGTCATATTTTCTTTAACTGTTCTGCTACCAAGAGTGATAGCTCAGCTCAAACTAAAGCTCTCATGAGTAATTTCGATTGCTCCAGCTTGGCCACGCAGGCTCTAGTTCAAATGTCCAGTTGTCCTGCACGACTTTACTGTCTCAAGGCCCCTTTTTATCATCAAAATCTCAGGTCTCTCAACAGAGGTATTTTTCTGATGCTGTAGCTGATACCTTAATTCTAGCTGGAAGGCCGTTTCAAGAAAGATCTATAACAATATTTGGAAAGTTTTTATTTTCTGGTGTGAAAAAAAAAAGGTTTCAGCTGGCACTCTTTCAGAATTCCTAGAATTCTTATTTTTTTTCAAGAGGGCTTAGATAAGGAATTATCTTCTGGCTCTTTAAATAGTAAGCTTTCAGAGCTTTCCGAGTTATAGCATATGTAGCCAGAATAAGTCCAGCGAATGAACCAATGTCTTCTTCTTGGAAGCTTAATTAGGTTCTAAGAACTTTGCAGTTCTCTTTTTGAGCCCATGCATAGTTTGGACATTCAGCTTATGTCTTAGAAGGTATTGTTTATTTTAGCTATATCTTCTACCAGAAGAGTTTCTGAATTGTCTATTCTTCCTGCGAGCCTCCTTATCTTATTTTTTCCCAGAATAAAGTGGTTTTAAGGATTACAATTTACTTTTTTCCAAAGGTGGTTTCTTCTGATAACATCAATTCATTATCTTTGTCCTAATCCGCAAGATTTTAAAGAAAGGCTTCTATATAATTTAGATGTATTGAGAGCATTAAAATGATATTTACAAGCTTCAAAGGGGTAACGCAAAAGCCAGAGGGCCAAAGTCGTGGTTTAGCTTCTTGGCTAAAACTCTTGATTCACAAGGCTTACTTGGAGGCGAGAATGTCTCCCTCGAAACAACCCTTTCTTCTAAATCAGTTTCCACTTGTACTGCAGAAATTTACAGTGCAGCAACAGGGTGGGTAATCTTTACATACCTTTTCTAAATTCTACCACTTTGATGTATTTTGCTTCCTTAGAATCAGCCTTTGGTAGGAAAGCTCTACAGACAGGAGTGTCTGGTAATTAGGTGCCTGCTTTCCAAAAAAATATTTTTGTCCTGCTCAAAATTGCTTGTGGACACCATAACTTGGGTATTAGTTCCCAGGAGTAATGGATCATAGACTCTCACAACCTTATGAAAGAAAACAAAATTTATATTTACCTAATAACTTCATTTTTTTCATGGTAGTCAGAGTCCAAAAGCCCTGAAAATTTTATTAAATTATTTTTTGTGGTGGCAGTTCTAGTTTGCACCTCATTTTCACTGCTTTGTTCTTTCCTACCTTTTTACGTCTCATTTCTTGGCTGTATGTAAGACCAGAAAACCAGAGAGGTAGGAGGGATGAAATTATCTTGGAGTTTTGGAAATCTTTGTCTCCTCCTAGTGGCCAGGAGTTGAATCCTAGGAGAAATGGACTCTCACCACCATGAAATAAATACATTTATCAAGTAAGCATACATTTTGTTTTCTTTTTTCTATACTAAAATAAAAACCTTTGTCTTTTTATTGTATCTGTATTAATATATATATATATATATATATATATATATATATATATATATATATCCAGAAAAAAGACTGCACTCACTGGACTTTTAAGTAAAATATTACTTTTAATATTGTAATATTAAATACTGTACTAACATCTTTATCAAATGTTCCCAAAAAGAAAAGGACAGTCTCAGTGCAGGTGCATCCTCAGCATAATGCCACAAAGTAAAGCATGAAAGTCACAAAACCTCAGTGTATTTAAACACCTCCTACGTAGGCAATCAACAGTAACAGTTTCCAGCTGAGTGTGATACGTGCGTGTGTGCTGCAACCAAGCACATCCTGCTCTCTGGGGGTTAATCACTTTCTGATTGGTGTAAGTCATTAAACATTCTGGCCAATCATGTTATAGAGGCTCTACATAGCTCATTTGCATATCCAAGAACATGTTAGGCCCCTCCCACCTGGCTCGTGTCACAATGTATATTGGAACATTTTAGACCAAAGGGAATAAGTAAAGCAGGATATAAATCACACGGTCCTTGGCATCATTGCTGCAACTAGGAGACCATCCTCCATATCCATGTCCCACATATAGCAGGTATATTCGTCAACCATAATACTCCTCACTCTGGTAACCAATTAACACAGTATTGAACACACAGTCATAGTAAGATGAGTGGAAACTCATATTGGAGGGTTCTGGTTCAGAGATAGTTTTCAGGGGTAAAAAGGCATAGAAGCCAGAGAAGTAGAGAAAGTTAAAAACAATAATATACACATTGCACATAATAGAGGGAGTATCTACAGTCCAGTATCCGGAGGTTTGTTGTATTTTGAGGAGAAAGATACCCCATTTGCGGTATTATATGCAGAGATTTCTGTATTATACTTTAATCTTATTCATTTTACTTTTAGCCAATGAATGGTCCAAAGTCCAGTTTTATGTTTAGTCCCTTCACTGTTACTGTGTCCAACATAAAGGTCCACCTGGATTCGAGTTGTAAAAAGCATCCTTGCACGGTCCCCACCCCTCCTCTGTGGTGGGATGTGGTCAATTATCATACTGCGCAAACTTGACAGATTATGTCTGTGTGTGATTAAATGACGTGCCACCGGAAGATCCGATTCTCCATTTTTTAGTGCCTCTTTAATGGAGAACCTGTGGTTGGCCATTCTGTCCATGAAAGCAGTTATCGTTTTTCCCACCTAAAAAAGGGAACATGAACATATAAGTATCTATATGACATATGTGCTGCTACATGTGAGTCGATGCCGTATGGAGTATCGTTTGTTCTTATGTGGATGTTTAAAGGAGTCTCCTACATGCATGCTGTTACAAGTTACACAGTCTCCACAACTAAAACAACCCAACCTTTTAGATTTTAGCCACATTTCCTATTGATAACATTGCTTCGGGTCTGTTTTGACTAGCAGGTCCCTGATGTTCCTTGCGCTGCAATATACCAGCCTTGTTGGTTTTTGTTTCCAGTTAGCAAGACTTTTATCAGTCCTCAGGATGTCCCATCTATTACGTATAGATTGCTGTATGGTGGAGTGCATCGGAGTATATGTGGTAACAAAATTAAGTTGTTGGTCTGTTGTTGTGGGTTCCTTTTGGATGGAGGTTAGCAGCACATCCTGTGTGTAGTGGTCCATTTTTTTCTAGCAGACATAATGTCTCTTCTGTCAAGGCCTCTCTGTTCAAGTTTGTCTGTTCATCTTTTGGTGCCTAGGATGATAGCTAGAGACCAATAGTGGGAGTTTCTTTCAGTGGTTTTATAGTTTAGGGAGGTCCCAAACTTAATTCCCTGATCATACCTTTTTTTGAAAATGTTTAAATCTAGGAAGTGTATTTGAACGAAATCACATTCCATCTTGAACCTAATGGGAGTATCCATATGGTTCAAATCCTGTACCCAATTTTTTAAACTTTCAAGGCTGCCCCTCCACAGGAGAAACAGATCATCAATACATCTGGTTTAAAAAGATATGTTGGGAAGTTGTAGGGGTTTTATTATTTCAGACGTATACCACAACATGTATATATTGGCATAGACTGGGGCCATGTTTGACCCCATGGCAGTTTCTGCTGTCTGTAAATAATAATGGTTCTCAAAACTAAAATAATTTTTTTAAGGCATTGTTCCATGAGTTCTAACAAGAACTACAAGAGAGGGCCCTGTTAACTAGTTTCCAGTGACTATGGACAGCCTGCAACCCACCTTGATGGGGGATAACCGTATATAGGCTGTCAATGTCCATAGTCACCTGAATATAATTTTCATTTATGGAATCAGTGTCTCTTAGCTTTTTGATCATGGCAGTAGAGTCCTGTAGAAAAGAGAGATAATTTTTTACCACTGGTTGAAGATGAAAGTCAATGTATTTCGCTATGCCCAAAAGTAAAGACTCCCTGGCAGAGACTCAGTTTCCCAGGAGGACAAGAAATAGACTTAGAACTAGTGTATCTTTGGTAAAAGATACAAAATTAGAGTTTTTGGGAAATCAGTGGTAAGAAATTCACTCTCATGTGTCATGATATAATTAATCTGTAGGGCCTGATTAATAGTCTGATCAATAGTCTTTTTGAACTGACTGGTAGGGTTAGAGAGCAATCTTCTTTAAGTGAATGTGTCTGACAGTTGGTGTACAGCCTCCAGTCTATAGTCACTATAGTCTTGAATCACAATAGCGCTCCCCTTATTGGCTGGGCATATGGTGATAGTGGTATCATCCATGAGGGTACTCAGTGCTGTCCTTGTTTGGAGATATTTGAGAATACACGAGTATGTGATCCAGTCTCACAATCTGAGCGTATAAGTCTCGTAAAACTTTTTATTGAAGAATTGGTCGTCAATGGGCCAGAATGTGTAATGACTCACACCAATCAGAAAGTGATTAACCACCGGCTGAGAGCAGGATGTGCTCGGTTGCAACACACACACGTATCACACTCAGCTGGAAACTGTTACTGTAGGAGGTGTTTAAATACACTGAGGTTTTGTGACTTTCATTCTTTCCTTTGGGGTATCATGCTGAGGATTCACCTGCACTGAGACTTTCCTTTTCTTTTTGGGAACATTTGATAAAGGTGCTAGTACAGCACCGAAACGTCATGCTAATTTCAACATTTTAACATAGAATATTAAAAGTGATTTTTTACTTAAAAGCCCTTGAGTGCAGTCTTTTTCTGGATTCCTGCTATATATATATATATATATATATATATATATATGTGTGTGTGTGTGTGTGTGTCAGTGAAGAAGTGTAACGTGTCACACTCACACAAAATGCATTGGATCATTGTGTTTGCATGCATATTTATAATAATAAAGAAAATATTTTTTCCCCATAGATATTGACATTTGTAACTTCATACAAGTTCTGATAGTTCACTGGTTTAACATTTAAAGCGGCAGGATATTGGATGCCGGAGATTTGCGTTGGAGTTTAATTGTGTACCTTTTACTACAGAAATTATAATGATGATAATAATAATAAAAATGAAACTTTATTTTTTTTGACAAAGAGTAAGTGTGAATAGAAAAAGAGACAATGGTTTAAAAAAAATTCAATTTCTTTATTGTTGAGCTCATATATTGCATTTAAGATACAAAAACACATTTGCGTTGGAAATAAAGCTATATTTACTACACTGAATATACTGTACATTCTGTAGAAAGTTAATTACATTTGTATTTATAAACCACATGCTTATGTTAAATTTTTAAAATATCTGTAACCTACAAAACAAAATGTAATTTAACAGAAACAATTGGGCATGTTAAAGTACCTGCTTTGTTTTAATCATTGTCCATCTACCTCAACTGACATTTGCACAAGCTCTTATGACAGAAAATATATTAATATGTGATATATGTTCTAGTTTACATTTCTGACTGGTATATTAAACTGTATTTGCGTGAAAACAATTTAGAAATTTTTTTCAACATAGTTTATTTTGCTAAAGAAAACAAATATTGCAGTTAGTGATCCTTTATAGTGTCCGGTTTTGTTACTAACATGCAAAATGCAATATCTTACGAAGAGGAAATACTTTTGTGATGATGTCTATAAAACCAATTGCTTTTCAATTGCAGCTTCCTCATAAAATACACAATTTGATTAAATAAATTAAAACATGGAAGATGATCAAGTTATACATTGACTATTACTGTGCTAAAGGTGTATTAGTTTACATAATTAAACAGAATCTGAATGAATCATTTTGTTTCCAAGAAAGTAAGATAATGAATAAATCTTTGCCTCCAAAATATTTATTACAACATTGTGATAAATAATATAGACACTGCTTTTCTTAAAATACCAAGAACAGGGAGCCAGCTTCCCGAGATTTTATCCTATGAAGACAATGTCCTTTTTATATATTCATAAACCTGATAAATATAGAAGAAGCCTATCCTATAATATGTTTACTCCATATTAATCTCATGAAACTGAATTATTTCATACATATATTACATTAGAAGGCACTTGTAAATGGCAAGGTACTATAAAGCGCTAGCATGTTGCCTATGAAATGGATGACATGGTTTATTTGAGTAAATCGTGCTCAGCTGTCCTACTACCATTTGCCTGGTATTGATATTCCGCATTCATACCAATGGACGTAGCTGATGCGTGTCTGACCACCTATTTCACCAAACTCAACTGGCTGTTGTCGTACCGATCTGTAAAATCCTAGAATAAACAATGAAATGAAATAATATATTTACAAAGAATGACACAATTTATAATAATGGAGGTAAAAATAAATAAGATAAACTTAATTTAATTAAATGGTTTGAAAAGACAATATATATATATATATATATATATATATATATATATATATATATATATATATATATCACCTTCTATTTGACATTTAACAGATGGACAGATCAGAAATTCTAAATTCTTAGGTAAATGTTTACTAAAACAACTGTGTTTCAATGGATCTGTAAATGTAACTTTTAACAGAATAAAATGATTGCATGGATGGTTATATTCCAGCGAGTGTAGTGCCTTCATTTGATATGTTTGGATTACTACACTGGATAACTTATATTTGCTGTTGTAAGTGCACAAGTGTATTTTGGAGGAGCTGTTGCAAGCTATTTTGATAAATTAATGTTTATTACATCATTTTAAGTTCTTATACTCTGTTGTTTTCATTACAACAGTTTGATTTGATTATACAATGATATCATTCATGCTAATTAAAAACATGCATTTAATAATTAGAACTGTTGTACTGTATACAAATCTAGTGATCATATTTAGAAAAAAAGCGGAAAATGATACTTGCTGTTTCTAAACATTTAAATATGTAATCAGCATGCATAGAGAATTTCTGTATTATTTAAAAAAAAAAAAAATCTTCCAGACTTGCTGAATGATCATGTAATTCCTATAACAGGAGTTGAGTGTAAAGTTTGTTTCTTTCATGTAATTAGCAAGAGTCCATGAGCTAGTGACGTATGGGATATACATTCCTACCAGGAGGGGCAAAGTTTCCCAAACCTCAAAATGCCTATAAATACACCCCTCACCACACCCACAAATCAGTTTTACAAACTTTGCCTCCTATGGAGGTGGTGAAGTAAGTTTATGCTAGATTCTACGTTGATATGCGCTCCGCAGCAGGTTGGAGCCCGGTTTTCCTCTCAGCGTGCAGTGAATGTCAGAGGGATGTGAGGAGAGTATTGCCTATTTGAATGCAATGATCTCCTTCTACGGGGTCTATTTCATAGGTTCTCTGTTATCGGTCGTAGAGATTCATCTCTTACCTCCCTTTTCAGATCGACGATATACTCTTATATATACCATTACCTCTACTGATTCTCGTTTCAGTACTGGTTTGGCTTTCTACTACATGTAGATGAGTGTCCTGGGGTAAGTAAGTCTTATTTTCTGTGACACTCTAAGCTATGGTTGGGCACTTTTATATAAAGTTCTAAATATATGTATTCAAACATTTATTTGCCTTGACTCAGGATGTTAAACGTTCCTTATTTCAGACAGTCAGTTTCATATTTGGGATAATGCATATGAATAAATCCTTTTTTCTTACCTTAAAAATTTGACTTTTCCCTGTGGGCTGTTAGGCTCGCGGGGGCTGAAAATGCTTAATTTTATTGTGACATTCTTGGCGCGGACTTTTTTGGCGCAAAATTTTTTTCTGTTTCCGGCGTCATACGTGTCGCCGGAAGTTGCGTCATTTTTGACGGTTTTTTGCGCCAAAGGTGTCGGCGTTCCGGATGTGGCGTCATTTTGGCGCCAAAAGCATTTAGGCGCCAAATAATGTGGGCGTCTTTTTTGGCGCTAAAAAAATACGGGCGTCACTATTGTCTCCACATTATTTAAGTCTCATTATTTTGTGCTTCTGGTGGTTGCTAGAAGCTTGTTCACTGGCAATTTTTCCCATTCCTGAAACTGTCATCTAAGGAATTTGATCAATTTTGCTTTATATGTTGTTTTTTCTATTACATATTGCAAGATGTCCCACGTTGAAGCTGAGTCAGAAGATACTTCTGGAAAATCCCTGCCTGGTGCTGGAGCTACCAAAGTTAAGTGTATCTGCTGTAAACTTTTGGTATCTGTTCCTCCAGCTGTTGTTTGTACTGTTTGTCATGACAAACTTGCTAATGCAGATAATATTTCCTTTAGTACTGTTACATTACCTGTTGCTGTTCCGTCAACATCTAATACTCAGACTGTTCCTGATAACATAAGAGATTTTGTTTCTAAATCCATTAAGAAGGCTATGTCTGTTATTCCTCCTCCTAGTAAACGTAAAAAGTCTTTTAAAACTTCTCATTTTTCAGATGAATTTTTAAATGAACATCATCATTCTGATACTGATATTGGTTCTTCTGATTCAGAGGATTCTGTCTCAGAGGTTGATGCTGTTAAATCTTCATATTTATTTAAAATGGAATTTATTCGTTCTTTACTTAAAGAAGTCCTAATTGCATTAGAAATTGAGGATTCTAGTCCTCTTGATAATAAATCTAAACGTTTAGATAAGGTTTTTAAATCTCCTGTAGTTATTCCAGAAGTTTTTCCTGTCCCTGGTGCTATTTCTGAAGTAATTTCCAGGGAATGGAATAATTTGGGTAATTCTTTTACTCCTTCTAAACGTTTTAAGCAATTATATCCTGTGCCATCTGACGGATTAGAATTTTGGGACAAAATCCCTAAGGTTGATGGGGCTGTCTCTACTCTTGCTAAGCGTACTACTATTCCTACGGCAGATGGTACTTCCTTTAAGGATCCTTTAGATAGGAAAATTGAATCCTTTCTAAGAAAAGCTTACTTGTGTTCAGGTAATCTTCTTAGACCTGCTATATCTTTAGCGGATGTTGCTGCAGCTTCAACTTTTTGGTTAGAAGCTTTAGCGCAACAAGTAACAGATCATAAATCTCATAGCATTATTATTCATCTACAACATGCTAATAATTTTATTTGTGATGCCATCTTTGATATCATTAGAGTTGATGTCAGGCATATGTCTCTAGCTATTTTAGCTAGAAGAGCTTTGTGGCTTAAAACTTGGAATGCTGATATGTCTTCTAAGTCTACTCTGCTTTCCCTTTCTTTCCAGGGTAATAAATTATTTGGTTCTAAGTTGGATTCTATTATCTCAACTGTTACTGGAGGGAAAGGAACTTTTTTACCACAGGATAAAAAATCTAAAGGTAAATTTAGGTCTAATAATCGTTTTCGTTCCTTTCGTCACAACAAGGAACAAAAGCCTGATCCTTCATCCTCAGGAGCGGTATCAGTTTGGAAACCATCTCCAGTCTGGAATAAATCCAAGCCTTTTAGAAAACCAAAGCCAGCTCCCAAGTCCACATGAAGGTGCGGCCCTCATTCCAGCTCAGCTGGTAGGGGGCAGATTACCTTTTTTCCAAGAAATTTGGTTCAATTCCGTTCACAATCTCTGGATTCAGAACATTGTTTCAAAAGGGTACAGAATTGGCTTCAAGATAAGGCCTCCTGGAAAGAGATTTTTTCTTTCCCGTGTCCCAGTAAACCTAGCGAAGGCTCAAGCATTTCTGAAATGAGTTTCAGATCTAGAGTTGGCTGGAGTAATTATATCAGTTTCAGTTCTGGAACAGGGGCTGGGGTTTTATTCAAATCTCTTCATTGTACCAACATTCAAAATGGTAACTGTAAGGACTATCCTGCCTTTTTGTTCAGCAAGAGCATTATATGTCCACAATAGATTTACAGGATGCATATCTGCATATTCCGATTCATCCAGATCACTATCAGTTTCTGAGATTCTCTTTCCTATACAAGCATTACCAGTTTGTGGCTCTACCGTTTGGCCTAGCTACAGCTCCAAGAATTTTTACAAAGGTTCTCGGTGCCCTTCTGTCTGTAATCAGAGAACAGGGTATTGTGGTATTTCCTTATTTGGACGATATCTTGGTACTTGCTCAGTCTTCACATTTAGCAGAATCTCATTCGAATCGACTTGTGTTGTTTCTTCAAGATCATGGTTGGAGGATCAATTTACCAAAAAGTTCATTGATTCCTCAGACAAGGGTAACCTTTTTAGGTTTTCAGATAGATTCAGTGTCCATGACTCTGTCTTTGACAGACAAGAGACGTCTAAAGTTGATATCAGCTTGTCAAAACCTTCAGTCACAATCATTCCCTTCGGTACCTTTATGCATGGAAATTCTAGGTCTTATGACTGCAGCATCGGACGCGATCCCCTTTGCTCGTTTTCACATGCGACCTCTTCAGCTCTGTATGCTGAACCAGTGGTGCAGGGATTACACAAAGATATCTCAATATCTTTAACACCGATTGTACGACACTCTCTGATGTGGTGGACAGATCACCATCGTTTAGTTCAGGGGGCTTCTTTTGTTCTTCCGACCTGGACTGTAATTTCAACAGATGCAAGTCTGACAGGTTGGGGAGCTGTTTGGGGGTCTCTGACAGCACAAGGGGTTTGGGAATCTCAGGAGGTGAGATTACGATCAATATTTTGGAACTCCGTGCAATTTTCAGAGCTCTTCAGTCATGGCCTCTTCTAAAGAGAGAATCGTTCATTTGTTTTCAGACAGACAATGTCACAACTGTGGCATACATCAATCATCAAGGAGGGACTCACAGTCCTCTGGCTATGAAGGAAGTATCTCGAATTCTGGTATGGGCGGAATCCAGCTCCTGTCTAGTTTCTGCGGTTCATATCCCAGGTATAGACAATTGGGAAGCGGATTATCTCAGCCGCCAAACGTTACATCCGGGCGAATGGTCTCTTCACCCAGAGGTATTTCTTCAGATTGTTCAAATGTGGGGACTTCCAGAAATAGATCTGATGGCCTCTCATCTAAACAAGAAACTTCCCAGGTATCTGTCCAGATCCAGGGATCCTCAAGCGGAAGCAGTGGATGCATTGTCACTTCCTTGGAAGTATCATCCTGCCTATATCTTTCCGCCTCTAGTTCTTCTTCCAAGAGTAATCTCAAAGATTCTGAAGGAATGCTCGTTTGTTCTGCTGGTAGCTCCAGCATGGCCTCACAGGTTTTGGTATGCGGATCTTGTCCGGATGGCCTCTTGCCAACCGTGGACTCTTCCGTTAAGACCAGACCTTTTGTCGCAAGGTCCTTTTCTTTCATGTAATTAGCAAGAGTCCATGAGCTAGTGACGTATGGGATATACATTCCTACCAGGAGGGGCAAAGTTTCCCAAACCTCAAAATGCCTATAAATACACCCCTCACCACACCCACAAATCAGTTTTACAAACTTTGCCTCCTATGGAGGTGGTGAAGTAAGTTTGTGCTAGATTCTATGTTGATATGCGCTCCGCAGCAGGTTGGAGCCCGGTTTTCCTCTCAGCGTGCAGTGAATGTCAGAGGGATGTGAGGAGAGTATTGCCTATTTGAATTCAATGATCTCCTTCTACGGGGTCTATTTCATAGGTTCTCTGTTATCGGTCGTAGAGATTCATCTCTTACCTCCCTTTTCAGATCGACGATATACTCTTATATATACCATTACCTCTACTGATTCTTGTTTCAGTACTGGTTTGGCTTTCTACTACTTGTAGATGAGTGTCCTGGGGTAAGTAAGTCTTATTTTCTGTGACACTCTAAGCTATGGTTGGGCACTTTTATATAAAGTTCTAAATATATGTGTTCAAACATTTATTTGCCTTGACTCAGGATGTTCAACATTCCTTATTTCAGACAGTCAGTTTCATATTTGGGATAATGCATATGAATAAATCAATTTTTTTCTTACCTTAAAATTTGACTTTTTCCCTGTGGGCTATTAGGCTCGTGGGGGCTGAAAATGCTTCATTTTATTGCATCATTCTTGGCGCGGACTTTTTTGGCGCAAATTTTTTTTTTCTGTTTCCGGCGTCATACGTGTCGCCGGAAGTTGCGTCATTTTTTTTGACGTTTCTTTGCGCCAAAAGTGTCGGCATTCCGGATGTGGCGTCATTTTTGGCGCCAAAAGCATTTAGGCGCCAAATAATGTGGGCGTCTTTTTTTGGCGCTAAAAAATATGGGCGTCACTATTGTCTCCACATTATTTAAGTCTCATTATTTATTGCTTCTGGTTGCTAGAAGCTTGTTCACTGACATTTTTTTCCCATTCCTGAAACTGTCATTTAAGGAATTTGATCAATTTTGTTTTACCTATATGTTGTTTTTTCTATTACATATTGCAAGATGTCTCCGTTTGTCCCTGAGTCAGAAGCCACTTCTGGAAAAATGCTTAACTGAGTTTCAGTTCTACCAAAGCTAAGTTCATTTATTTTAAATGTTATAAATGTTTATCTCTAGCTATGGTTTGTAATAAGTTATTATGATATACTTTTACATGCAGATTCCATTAGTATTTATGCTTTATACATTTCCATTCTTAAGTGCAAGAAATGTTTAGAAGATTTATAAGAAATATTTTTTCTGATTAAGGCTATGTCTGACTTCGTGCCTTCTAATACGATTTTTAGGTCTTTTTCACTTCTTTTTTAATTATTGAAGTTTCAAATGACCAACAACATACTGATTTATCCTTCTCTGATGATGTTTTTTTCTCTTTCAGAAATTCTCTTCATCAGATATTGACACTAACAAATCTACTTTTTTATATAATTTTTTTATTATTAAAGTACATTTGTTCTTTGTTGAAGAGGTGTTGATTATTTTGGATATTAAGGTAACTAGTTCTTTAAGACTAGCTGACACTATTTCTGCCTTTTTATTTCTTCTGTGATTTCAGAGGTTTTCTTTCCAATTCCCCATACTAGGGAATGGAATAGGCTGAGAATTTTCTTTTATTTTTAAACTATATTCTTTGTCAGCAGTTAAATTCAATTTGGAGGGTTCTCCAATTTATTGGAGCTATCTCTACTCCTACTAATTATGCTATTGTTTTTATAGCAAAATAGTATTTATTTTCCTTTATATAGTTGTATCTTATTTTTGGAAAATTATTTAGTTTCAGGTACTTTTCTTGGTCCTGTGATATTGCAATTGCTTCATTTTTTCTGTTTACTTTAAGATCAAGTATCAGATCATGATTTATTTTAGCATTGTTAAGGGACAACATTTACTAGACTAGGTGCCGTTGCATTTGTCTTGTTGTTTTGCATTTTGCAAGTCCTCTGTTTTGACTGGTCCTTTAAACTGGACTATTATGCTAACAATTTCATTTGTGTCTTCATTTTATTGAATATATTCGCAAATGAGGGTTAATCTATGTCTTTAGCTATTTTAGCTAGAATAATTCTGTGATTTAAAAAAAAAAAAAAAAGAAAATCCATATTTCTTTTGTTCTAAGATAATCAATTATAATTGGATTCAATTCTTAACTGTTACTATGGGCTTCAAGATTGAGTTCTAAGACTAAAACTTTAAGCTTATACTAGTTTGGTTGTTCTTATTAAGGAACGAATCCTGAGTTCTTTCCCAAGTAACATGTTTTTAATTGGGGTTCGAAATTAGCTCCCTAATGTTGCGATGCACATGCCGTATTCCAGCTTGGCTGGTAAGGGGCAGGTTAAGACTTCTTTGAAATTTATTTGGTTCTATTTTGTCCAAATTTCTTTGATTTTATTCCAGTAAGGCTAACACTTTCTTTCAGTGTGTTTCTGTCCTATATATTTTGGATACTGTTGAGGCATGGCTGGGTACCCATGGGGTTCAAGCGCTGCTCAGACCATGGGGTTCCGTCTGTCGGTACCTTTAGTCTCTATTATTTCCTTCAGTTGCTATATATGCATAGAAGTTTTAACAGCATTGGATTCAATTCCCTTTGCTCATTTTCAATGGAAATATCCTTTCCAGCTTTTTATGAGTGTTGTTTCTTCAAGAACATGGTTGGAGGATCAATTAACCAATCAGTTTGTTGATTCCTCAGACAAGAGTAACCTTTTTTAGATTTCCGGATAGATTCAGTGTCCATGACTCTGTCTCTGTTGGTCAGGAGACGTCTGAAATTGGTTTCAGCTTATCGAAACCTTCAGTCTCAATCATTCCCTTCGGTAGCCTTATGCATGGAAATTCTAGGTTCTTATGACTGCTGCATTGGACGTGTTCCCCTTTGCTCATTTTCACATGCAACCTCTTCAGCTCTGTATGCTGAACCAGTGGTGCCGGGATTATACAAAGATATCTCATTTAATATCTTTAAAACTGATTGTTCGACACCCTCTGACGTGGTACAGACCACCATCGTTTAGTTCAGGGGGCTTCTTTTTTTCTTCCAACCTGGACTGTGATCTCAACAGGTGCAAGTCTGACAGATTGGGGAGCTGTATGGGGGTTTCTGACAGCACAAGGGGTTTGGGAAATCTCAGGAGGTGAGATTACCAATCAATATTTTGGAACTCCGTGCAATTTTCAGAAGCTCTTCAGTCATGGCCTCTTCTAAAGAGAGAATCGTTCATTTGTTTTCAGACAGACAATGTCACAACTGTGGCATATGTCAATCATCAAGGAGGGACTCACAGTCCTCTGGCTATGAAAGAAGTATCTCGAATACTGGTATGGGCGGAATCCAGCTCCTGTCTAATCTCTGCGGTTCATATCCCAGGTATTGACAATTGGAAAGCGGATTATCTCAGTCGCCAAACGTTACATCCGGGCAAATGGTCTCTTCACCCAGAGGTGTTTCTTCAGATTGTTCAAATGTGGGGACTTCCAGAAATAGATCTGATGGCTTCTCATCTAAACAAGAAACTTCCCAGGTATCTGTCCAGATCCAGGGATCCTCAGGCGGAAGCAGTGGATGCATTGTCACTTCCTTGGAAGTATCATCCTGCCTATATCTTTCTGCCTCTAGTTCTTCTTCCAAGAGTAATCTCCAAGATTCTGAAGGAATGCTCGTTTTTTTCTGCTGGTGGCTCCAGCATGGTCTCACAGGTTTTGGTATACGGATCTTGTCCGCATGGCTTCTTGCCAACCGTGGACTCTTCCGTTAAGACCAGTCCTTCTGTCACAAGGTCCTTTTTTACCATCAGGATCTCAAATCCTTAAATTTAAAGGTATGGAGATTGAACGCTTGATTCTTAGTCAAAGAGGTTTCTCTGACTCTGTGATTAATACTATGTTACAGGCTCGTAGATCTGTATCTAGGAAGATATATTATCGAGTCTGGAAGACTTACATTTCTTGGTGTCTTTCTCATCATTTTTCCTGGCATTCTTTTAGAATTCCGAGAATTTTTCAGTTTCTTCAGGATGGTTTGGATAAAGGTTTGTCTGCAAGTTCCTTGAAAGGACAAATCTCTGCTCTTTCTGTTCTTTTTCACAGAAGGATTGCTATTCTTCCTGATATTCATTGTTTTGTACAAGCTTTGGTTCGTATAAAACCTGTTATTAAGTCAATTTCTCCTCCTTGGAGTTTGAATTTGGTTCTGGGGGCTCTTCAAGCTCTTCCGTTTGAACCTATGCATTCACTGGACATTAAATTACTTTCTTGGAAAGTTTTGTTTTCTTTTGGCCATCTCTTCTGCTAGAAGAGTTTCTGAATTATCTGCTCTTTCTTGTGAATCTCCTTTTCTGATTTTCCATCAGGATAAGGCGGTGTTGCGAACTTCTTTTAAATTTTTATCTAAGGTTGTGAATTCTAACAACATTAGTAGAGAAATTGTGGTTCCTTCATTATGTCCTAATCCTAAGAATTCTAAGGAGAGATCATTGCATTCTTTGGATGTAGTTAGAGCTTTGAAATATTATGTTGAAGCTACTAAGAATTTCCAAAAGACTTCTAGTCTATTTGTTATCTTTTCCGGTTCTAGGAAAGGTCAGAAGGCCTCTGCCATTTCTTTGGCATCTTGGTTGAAATCTTTAATTCATCATGCTTATGTCGAGTCGGGTAAAACTCCGCCTCAAAGGATTACAGCTCATTCTACTAGGTCAGTTTCTACTTCCTGGGCGTTTAGGAATGAAGTTTCGGTTGATCAGATTTGCAAAGCAGCAACTTGGTCTTCTTTGCATACTTTTACTAAATTCTACCATTTTGATGTGTTTTCTTCTTCTGAAGCTGTTTTGGGTAGAAAAGTACTTCAGGCAGCTGTTTCAGTTTGAATCTTCTGCTTATAATTTAAACTTTATTTTGGGTGTGGATTATTTTTCAGCGGAATTGGCTGTCTTTATTTTATCCCTCCCTCTCTAGTGACTCTTGCGTGGAAGATCCACATCTTGGGTAGTCATTATCCCATACATCACTAGCTCATGGACTCTTGCTAATTACATGAAAGAAAACATAATTTATGTAAGAACTTACCTGATAAATTCATTTCTTTCATATTAGCAAGAGTCCATGAGGCCCACCCTTTTTTGTGGTGGTTATGTTTTTTTGTATAAAGCACAATTATTCTAATTCCTTATTTTTTATGCTTTCACACTTTTTTCTTATCACCCCACTTCTTGGCTATTCGTTAAACTGATTTGTGGGTGTGGTGAGGGGTGTATTTATAGGCATTTTGAGGTTTGGGAAACTTTGCCCCTCCTGGTAGGAATGTATATCCCATACGTTACTAGCTCATGGACTCTTGCTAATATGAAAGAAATGAATTTATCAGGTAAGTTCTTACATAAATTATGTTTTTCTATGCCATTCATTCTCTTCATCTATATGCCCTTGATGAAAATAGAGTTCACCATACAGAGCTTATAATCATAATCTTTTTGTATATTTAGTACTAGTAGATATATTTGTTGTTAAAGAGATATAGAAACACCAAGAAAAATATATCATTGATAGAATGATGTATTAAGAGCAAAATATTTTTAAAACAAAAATTTTCTTTAGAGAAAACTATACTAGCCAGTGTTTACTCAGTACACTTAGTACATAAAGTGGATTACTGTGCAGACGTAATCTGTATTAACCGAGCTGATAGCTAATGTTAAGCAATCGTTTCAAACTATTTAAAGACACAGTACTTGTGGTTTTCTAAAAAGTAGTTTATCATTTTACCTCTAACAAGATATTATGAATGTCACTCTAGTTACAACATAATTCACTTATCGTGAAATTGAAACAGAATTACACAGGAGGTGTGTTTTTAATCAAGTGTGTGAGCAGCAAGTCGCTCTCTTCAAATCTTGCTGTTTTTTTTTTATTAATTAATTAAAACTTATATTTTATAATTTATGTTTCAATATATACAGATAGTGCAAAAAAAGCTATCTTTTTTTCAGAGCTTATCCACATCTCCATGGTATTTGTTCTTATTTGTAATATATACATGTATTTTTCAAAGATATATTAGTTGTTTAAATATTGAAAAAATAAGGGTAACATTTTATTGTCTATAAAGCAGTGCGAACTGCTATATTGTAACTTTCTTTTTGTGCTATGGCCAATTAGAGACAGCTATATATGGCTTACTAGATTGTGTAACCAATGACTGCGGATTACAACTGTGTCTGCACTTCCACTTTTAACAGGAATTTGGGAAGCCCGCAATATTCAGAATTAAAATTACAAGAAAAGGGAACAAAATAAATAATACAAGTATACTGTAAAGTTGTTTTACTACATATAATTAAACATTTTATATTATTATCTCAAAGTGTTTAATGTCTCACAAGAGCAAGAACGGAAAAAAATGTACTAGCCAATACACCAGTTTATTTATACTCAAAATTATATTGTATGAAAACCCATACAAAATGCACCAATCTCTGTGTGTCTTATGCTTTGTTTCCCAAATATTTGCCTAAATAACATGTGAACTAAAACTCGCAGGAAATGAGGGAATGCAAAGTCTTCTGGGCGACTCAAGGTAGTAATGAATGTCACTTTGAATTTGAGAAACTTGTCAGTAGGATCGTATTACAGTGCACTTAAAGGGACACTGTACCCAAAGATTTTCTTTTGTAATTCAGAAAGAGCATGCAATTGTAAGCAACTGTCTAATTTACTCCTATTATCAATTTTTCTTCATTCTCTTGCTATCATTATTTGAAAAAGAAGGCATCTAAGCTTTTTTTTGGTTTCAGTACTCTGGACAGCACTTTTTTATTGGTGGATGAATTTATCCACCAATCAGCAAGGACAACCCAGGTTGTTCACAAAAATGGGCCGGCATCTGAACTTACATTCTTGCATTTCAAATAAAGATACCAAGAGAATGAAGAAAATTTGATAATAGGAGTAAATTAGAAAGTTGCTTAAAATTTCATGCTCAATCTGAATCACGAAAGAATTTTTTTGGGTACAGTGTCCCTTTAAAGGGATAGTAAAGTCAAAATTAAACTTTCATGATTTGGATAGAGCACGCCATTTTAAATAACTTTCCAATTTACTTCTCTTATCAAATTTGCTTTGTTCTCTTTTTTTATTTTATTAAAGAGTAAAACTAAGTAGGCCCAAAAGAGCTAAGGAGCGTGCACGTGTCTTTGGTACTCAAAGGCAGCAGTGTTTTGCAACATTATTTGTTATACAATGTTGCAAAACACTGCTGCCATAGAGTACTTAAGACACATGCACACCCCTGAGCTCTTATGAGCCTACCTAGTTTTACTCTTCAATAAAAGATACCAAAGGAACAAAGCAAATTTGATAACAAATAAATTGGAAAAAATTTTAAAATCGCATGCTCCATCTGATTCATGAAAGTTTAATTTTGACTTTACTGTCCCTTTTACATTGAAAGAATAGTTTTTATATAGTAGGAAGAAACATACAGCCAAGTTCATACTCGTAACAATTTAAATTTGAATAAATATGTGGTATAAGTGTCCAATAAATAAACGTCTAATCTTACAGCTTCTTGCCTCATGTATTAATGTAATTAGGACGTGTATTACCTTTTTTGGTGCTTAGCTGTTCTGGTAACAGTTGCTGTCCTGTTCTTCCATCTAGAAATGAATCTACAAACTGGCAGTGGTCTTCTCCATATCCTGACTGATCTCCTATGTTATAAAATGTCCCTACAAGAAAAATCACAAAATGTAAAAATATACCAAATTTGTAATTATCGAAGAACAACATTTTATAGTATGACATTCAACTTTTTCTTCTATTTCATATATTTCATGTTTATTTTCAACGTATTGCCTGTGAATGAATTATATTTAGCATGCGCTTTGTGAAACCATAATCTTTCAACAAAGGAACTCATATATATATATATATATATATATATATATATATATATATATATATATATATATATATATATATATATATATATATATATATATATATATAATATTAAATATTTCTATTGGAGGCAAGATTCAGTTCACAGTCAATCAATCTTTCAATCTTTGGAGACCATTTCAGTGTAAAACTACAAGGGTTGTCACCAGTTTTCCCTCTAAGACCAGTTTTGTGAGCGGTCCAGCAGTGAAACAGTTAATAAGGGAACCTCACCTTGTGTAGTGGGTCCTAATTGCTCTAATTAACTGTTTCACTGCCGGGCCACTCACAAAACTGTCCTTAAAGGGAACACTGGTTGTCACTGGGTATGAGTAGAATGTGATTTATTACCAGGTTAGAAGTTCAACCTGAATATTTGCTAAAATCTAGCCAAATGACTGGTTCAAGAAGGGCAATAAATATTAATGTTGTTAATATAATATAAATAGAATCAGTGGTTACCTGAAAGTGAATCGCTGAGGTATATCTTGTATCTCAGAGAATTACACAACTGGATACCTACAAATTTCTTGTACCACGTTCTCTTCACAAATTGTTTTCCTTTGCATTCTGAATAGGAATCTGACTTAAACTTAATTTCTGTCCAGATAGCATCTTTTCCTCCTAGAAAAAGTAAAAGAATAAAACAAAGTTATACAAAGTTATTGGTGAATCATCCTTAGAAATAGTATTCAAAGGGGTAGATTTATCATAGTGCGAGCTGACATGATACGATGCAGTGAATCATGTCCGCTGCACATCGATAAATGCCAACAGCATACGCACCAGTTCTTGTGAACTGCTGGTGCAATGTCGCCTCCTGCAGATTTGTGGCCGCTAGCAAGTTATGTAGCAGAGCAGTCTTTAGCTTGATAGATCGGCCCCATAATATGAACTATTTAGTTAAGCACGGGGCATTTTCGACAATAAATTATTATTATTTTTTTTTTGGGGGGGGGGGGGGGGGAATTCAGACTAATATTTTTTATTTAAAAATGTATTGCATTTGCAGGATTTACCAGTATGGTGTACAGTAAGTTTGTACAACTGAAGTCAATGTTTTTTCTACCTAAGAACTTTATATTTTCTATATTTGTCTGTGAAATACTGAAAGCAATAAAACACCCATTAATATATTATATTCTCTCAATGTATTAGGATTCCAACTTGTTTATCTGGTTAAAATACTTTTGTAATTTATTTATTTATTTTGCAGGACATATCAAAATGCCTTAGAGGTTGTTGTTTTTTTTCATGAATGGTCCTGGCCTGAACTAGAAAATGCATTTGTTTCTCTACCAATAGGGCTGTTGGAGTTGTTCTTATCAGAAAATAAATGACCAAGAGAACAAATCAACTTTGATAATAGAGGTTAACTGGAAACTAAGTTGTATACATTTGCATGTCCTCTAAACCATAGAAGTTTAATTTTGACTTCACTGTCTCTTTTAATGTTTTTCAGGCAAAAATATTTTCACTATATTACAGATTTTTTGAGCACAGGCTGCACTTTACACCTTTTTATATAGGAAAAACACAAATTTCCTTTACATGTGCATAACAGAAATACATGACAAGAGTACATTTTCTCTCTGATGTGAGACTTCAGTAACATTGCTGACGTAGTCTTGGAATGCACCTCCTGTCAAGTCATTAAATTTTATATGCGTTATTTAAGCTCTGTGGATATACTTTGACATTTCTTAGGAACATTTAGTTATTAGCTACAGAATTATAAGGGAAAAAAAAGAAATAAAATATCTGACATGTTGATGTCTATTTGTTCTTTTCATGTCTGGTAAAAGAAATCTAAACAAAAAAAATCTGTTTTTTTCTTGATAAAATTGAATCAAAATTGTGGAGAAAAGAACTTCTAAATTTGTGTTTGCATTGCAGTTTGCCTCTAACCACACTCAGATGCTTTATGTGGTACATGAATAGATTCCCTGCTTATCTGCAACCTATTCACTGCATATCAGTTCTCTCTCCATTCCTGTAACTCTCTTTTGGTATGTGTATATGTACTGTATATTGAGCAAAATGATTTTAGGTTGTTAATTTAGTCCTGCATTTGTTGTAATGTTATCCAAATGTCTTCTAATGTTTTCTTAATTGTCATGTGGACTCAGCTGACTGCCCTGCCTATATATTTAATATTAGCTTGGGCTGTGCATTGAACTGGGGGTTCATTGCCTGGGCAGTGTGCATTGTTACAATAACATATGTTCACATTTCTGAAGTGAACATTGTATAAGTGAGGCACTAAGATAAGAATTATACAAGAATTAAGTGAACATTTTATAAGTGAGGCACTAAGATAAGAATTATACAATAATTCAACAAGGATTGGACAAGGGGCAAGACATAAGGCAAGTACGTTAGTAATATTATGTTTTATGTATCTCATTGTTTCCTTATGCAAGTGCTGCTGTAATATTGTGTCTTATGTGTTTAATTGGTTCCCACTTTTGTAAAAATGCTGAATATCTTCATATTCCTTTTTGCTACCTCTTGTCTCTATAACAAACTACACTATTCAATTAATCCTTCTCCCCCTCCACCTGCACTGTTCATTAGCCCATCCCTCTTAAACTCACCTTACTTTTGTACTCATGAACTTTACCTATTCCTAAACACTCTCCCCCCTGCACCTCTTCTCAAAAACAGTCTCATTACTGCAAATCTGTATCTCATTTAATGTCACTCTCCCACTTGCTTATACTAACTGCTGGTGACATCTCCCCTAATCCTGGTTCCCAACAGCTTCCTAGCTGTGCACATCCATGTGTACCGTTCCATAGACCCAGAAAACAAAACTCTGGTAACCTTACTAACATTCCTTTTGCATCTAAAGCCACTACCCCTTTCACTTGTGCACTCTGGAACTCTTGCTCTGCTTGCAACAAGCTCACTTCTATACATGACCTCTTTATCTCCCACTCCCTCAACCTTCTGGCTCCTAACAGAAACCTAGGTCTCTCGCCTAGACACAGCATCAACTGCTGCTCTGTCACATGGAGGTCTCCACTTCAGCCACACTAGGTCTGGTACTTTCCTCTTGTTGCACCTTTCAACAAATACATACCATCTCTTACCTCACATTTTCCTCATCTGAAACCCACATGATTCGCTTATTCTCTCCCCTCTCTATACGTGTTGCAGTGATATACCGACCCCCTGGCTCCTCAACACAATTTCTAGATCACTTGGCTCCCTGGTTACCTTATTTCCTTTCCTCAGACACACCTGCCCTCATTCTTGGCAACTTCAACATCCCTCCTGACAATCCCACTGCCTCCTCTGCAAAACAACTTCTGTAACTCACTTCCCCTTTCGGTTTGTCACAATGGACGGACTCTCCCACTCACAAAGACGGTCACTCCCTTGACCTGATCTTTAGCTATCAATGCACTATTTCAAACTTCACAAACTCCCCTTTTCGTCTTTTTGAAAACCATCTCCTTACTTGCAACATATCATCCCTCCCTACAACACTCCCTTCTACACCTCACAGCAAACTTCGCAGACTTCACAGAAGCATTATGTCATTAGATCAGCAACAGCTTGCTAATTCCCTCAAACCTCTCATCCATTGCCTCCTTTTCCTGCCCTGACCAATATATCTGCCACTATAATTCCACCCTTACCTCCATCTTTGACAATCTCACACACTCATCCTCAGCCCTGGCATACTACTCTGATACGGTACCTACGCAGATGTTCCCGTACTGCTGAGTGTCACTGGAGAAAATCTTCCTTACGAATTCATCTTGAACTAATACTATTCTGCCCTTCTCTACTCTTATCTCTACTATTTCTTCAAACCCAAAACGTCTGTTCTCCACTTTCAATACTCTTCTCCGCCCAGCCCCAACTCCTAATACAACAGCTCAAGACTTTGCCAGACACTTCAATAACACAATCGACTCCATCAGAAATGAAATCAGCTCTCAACATACTTCCATTCTCTCACCCCCTTGCAATCAACCACAACCCACATAGGCATAAACTTAGCTCTTTCTCCCCTGTTACTGAGGAAGAAGTTTCTGCACTTATACTGCGCTCTCAACTCACTACCTGTCCACTTGACCCTATCCCCTCACAGCTACTCCCCTCCTTCTCTTCTACCATAACCCCTATACTCACACACATTTTCAACCTCTCCATCAGCACCTGTATATTTCCCTCATCCCTGAAACATGCACTGGTCACACCTATCCTCAAAAAACCTTCTCTTGATCCATCCTCCCCATCTAACTACCACCCTATTTCCCTACTCCCTCTTGCCTCAAAGCTTCTCGAAAAGCTAGTATATGCACACCTATCCCTTTTCCTTACATTAAACTTCCTCCTTGACCAACTGCAATCTGGATTTTGTCCCAATCACTCCACAGAGACAGCAATCGTTAAAGTTACCAACGACCTACTTACAGCAAAATCCAAAGGCCACTTCTCTCTGCTTATCCTCCTTGATCTGTCCACAGCCTTTGATACTGTTGACCACCCTCTTTTGCTTCAAACCCTCCAATCCTTTGGCATTTGTGATACAGCCCTCTCATGGGTCTCTTCCTACCTGTCAAACCATAAATTTAGTGTAGCCTTCTCTGGGGCCTCCTTTGCCCCGTCACCACTTTCGGTCAAGGTACCGCAAGGCTCTGTCCTCGGTCCCCTTCTCTTCTCAATCTACACTTCATCATTAGGTTCCCTAATAAAGTCCCACAGGCTCTAATATCATTTGTATGCCAACGACACCCAAATCTACTACTAACCTGTGTCACTTACTGTCTTTCTCACAACTCTTCCTGGCTGTCCTCTCACTACCTCAAGCTAAATCTCTCCAAAACTAAGCTCCTTATTTTCCCCCCTTCTTCCAAAGTCTCCACCCCCAATCTCTCTATAACTGTCGAAAACTCAACCATTACCCCTACTCTGCATGCCCGATG
This sequence comes from Bombina bombina, assembly GCF_027579735.1. Classification (NCBI taxonomy): domain Eukaryota; kingdom Metazoa; phylum Chordata; class Amphibia; order Anura; family Bombinatoridae; genus Bombina; species Bombina bombina. Next base: position 738,776,427 of record NC_069501.1, on the reverse strand, counting down.
TCTTGGGGTCACATTTGGCTCAGATCTTTCTTTCACTCCTCACATTCAGTCATTGGCTAAATCCTGTCGTTTCCACCTTAAAATCATCTCTATAATTAGACATTTCCTTACACAATACACAACTAAGATTTTAATCCACTCTCTCATCCTTTCCCGCCTCGATTACTGCAACTCTGTCCTCTCTGGTCTCCCCAGCTGCCACCTAGCTCCTTTACAATCCATAATGAATGCCTCTGCCATGCTCATTTTCCTTACACGTCGCTCTTCATCTGCTGCACCTCTCTTCCAATCCCTTTACTGGATTCCTCTTGCCTCTAGGATTAAACACAACATTCTCACTCTGACATACAAAGCCCTCAACTGCACTGCTCCCCCCTATATCTCGATCTTGTTTCCAGATACTCTCCCTCCCGTCCCCTTCGCTCTGCTCATGACCTCCTACTCTCCTCCCCTCTTGTTACCTCCTCACACTCCATTTACAGGACTTCTCCAGACTGGCTCCCATCTTGTGGAACTCTCTGCCTCGCTCTACAAGACTCTCATCTAGTTCTAAAAGCTTCAAGCGCTCCCTAAAGACTCTACTGTTCAGGGATGCATACAAACAACACTAACATTTCTTTATACCAGTTCCTCTCCTCCATTGCTATCCCCTTGAACCCCCTTAGCATGTAAGCCTAAGAGTTCAGCTGTTTGTAGATCAACTTCTTAAGAGCTGACTACAACAGTGCGACTCTTGGCAGGGCCCTCTACCCGTTTGATCCCTATAATTGATTTGTTGTACTCTGCACACACCTATCAGCTTGCAGCTCACCTGGTCCGGCCATTGGCCCTGAAAAACGTGGGTGCTACTTTCTAGACGCCTATCTGGATTCCACAGGTCCTCTGGGTGAGACCTCCAGCGTACTGACTGCTGGAATTTGAATGTCAGCCTGCTTTATCGCACCTTATTCATTTAAGGTGCCACTTTCCTTGTGAGTAGTTTTTTGCACATCACTTTTATATTTGTTGTTTGAACGATTCACACTATGTTGGCGCCCCTTGTTTATCTTCCATTCTAGACACCCTGACCCATCGCACCGCGGGACACAAGAGGAGCACGCCAAACACCTGAACACATCACTGTTCACATATTAGGATTGGACACTTATTTTTTACATCACAGCAATTTTTGGGACATTGATAAGTACTTTTTTTTTTATATATTTTACTAATCGCCACAAATATCATTGTTTATCTGTGATATCTGATTATTTCAATGTATCACTAATATTATACACAAATTGTCCTGAGCACTTGTTTTACACACAATTTATTTTCGTCATTATTATAATTTTTTACACATACCAAACACTGTGCTGTTTATAAAAAAATAATTTTTTTTTTTTTTTTTTTTTAATTTATGCATACGGGTACAAACCCAATCATAAAGTGGTAGGTCCCACTTTGATAACCTGTGTTCCAAGCGCATCCTCTTAAGTTTTTTCCTCCTCAGGAATTTCTTTTTATACTATGTTTATTGCATTGCGGAATCTGTTGACGCTCTACAAATAACTGATAATAATAATAACATACTGGGCTAGATTAGTGTAGAGATAATCTATTGAACGCCTGTAAATAGTAATAATAATGGTAATTCCTAAGCCTGTAATAAATAACTCTTCATATACTCCTCATGGCCTATTGCCTTTAAATGACCACTAAATACAATAGAACTGAATAATCGACAAATGCATAATAAAAAGACGATTCAATAGTACTTAATTTGAATCTGCAAAGATCAGTAAAATATTTTCAGGCAAATTTTAAAGATAATCCACTTTTCCTATGTCATGTGACTGCCTTAAAAGGGACATTAAACACTTTGAGATGGTAATATAAAATGATTAATTATATATATATATATATATATATATATATATATATATATATATATATATATATATATATATATATATACAGTATATATATATATATATATATATATATATATATATATATATATATATATATATATATATATATATATATATATATATATAAAACTTTCATTTTTTATTTGTTCCCTTTTCCTGTAATTCCATTGTGAAATTGTGAGGTCTTCAGTTCCTGTTAGAAATTGAAGTGTGGAACGCTGTTTTATTCAACACAGCCATTGGCTGCACACTCTAGTGACCTATTTATAGCTGTTCCTAATTGACCACAGCTGAGAAGGTAACCTTGGCTCTCCAGATGTTTCGGAACTACATTTCCCATGATACTCAGCCAGCCTAAAGTGCGTCTGAGCACAATGGGAAATGTAGTTTCAAAACATCTGGGGAGTCAAGGTTGCTGAACCCCTGAGTTAAAGGGAAGGTAAAAACAAAATTAAGCTTTTATGATTTAGATATAGTATGCCATTTTAAACAGCTCTCTCATTTACTTCTATTATACAATTTGCTTCATTCTCTTAGTATTCTTTGTTGAAAACTATTCCAAGGTAGGCGCAGAAGAAGCAATGCACTACCAGAACATAACTGCTCATTGGTGGCTGCTCATATATCCCTCTTTTCATTGGCTCACCAAATGTATTCAGCTAACTCCCAGTTGTGCTTTGCCGCTCCTTCAACAAAGAATAACAAGATAAATAAGCAATTTGGGTAAATATTGTGTATGGTTAAAATAACCCTAAACCATTTGGAAATATAAACCATTTGTAAATATAAAATACACTGAATATCTACATTCACATGAAAGATATGACAAGTATGTGCTGTTCACTATTATCTGAGCAATGGGGAATTTGACACTCAATGACTTATTGGCGAGCCAGTTAGTGACAAATCCAAGTACTGTACAAATATTTTTTTAGTCCATACACTTGGTAAAAAAAGAGTCATATTTTCTTATGTCAGGAACACATGGCAGCACATTAATATCCATTTTACTTATTGTAGAATAAAATATGTTTTTGCATTTTATTCTTGTTAAACACATTATTTCTACAAAGAAGATCACAAGGACAAAAGTTTGGTAAATAGTAAACATCAACTAACATTTTAAAGCTGAATGTTCATCCGTTATTGAATAGAAGATATTTCCCAGACTTACCTGTAACAGGTTCACTCACTTTAGGGTCAGCTTTAAATATATAAAAAAGAAGAAAATACCCAATTATTTTTTGTACACATACACAAACACATTACTATGTAATTAGACAGTCCTATGAGTTTATCTATTTCTTGTTTCCTGCTATATGTTATTGCACCTGTGCATTTAAACTACATTCTTCAAAAATCACTGCTGCTCATGTTTTCTATATAAAGAAAATAATATTTTATGATCATTGCAAGCTGATATGTCGAAAATATGTGCAAATACATCAATTAACCCTCACCACAAAAAAGGTCAATTGCCACTTCCGTAAACCTTGAAATTCAGAAATTCTAGAGACAAAAGCTACATGTGTAGATAATTTCAGTCAGCACAGGACCATTATGTCCAGATGTGCAGTCAGCAGGAGGTGTTCCAATGAAACAAAAATCTCTCTTAGGATAACATGATGAGTAAGGTCTGATTCTTTTTTTTCTCTAATTCAGTAATGGATTTGAAGAAACAGTTCACTTCTTCAGGTCAAAGAATCAAAGCAAAAAATAACCCATCTCAGTGTCAATCAGATTCCAAGTAAACACACAACCCTCGGCTGGCATGGCAACCCATTGTGGCATCATTTAGATAAACTTTCACTAAAAAGGTCATAATAGGAAATACACAAATCATACACGCCTAGATTCCATTACAAGTTTCTGAAAAGCCTCCTTGTGCGTGCGATATGGTGGCGATAAGCTCCATACCGCACAAAATCCAAGGGCTAAGAATACGTGCTCGTGCACGCTTTCCCCATAGACTTCAATGGGGAGAGAGTGTTAGAAAAAAAACTAACACCTGAAGCGCGGAATGAAAAGCTTCGTAATGCAACCCAATTTATGTCTATGGGGAAAAAAAAGTTACGTTTAAACCTAACACCCTAACATAAACCCAGATTCTTAACACTAGGGATGGGCGAATATGTTTATATTCGAAATCGAATGTTAGAACAAATGTTATTGTAGAAATTCGATTTACATAATAGAATGTTTATAAGAACGAATATTCTTAAAAATTCTATTATCGAATGTTATTTACAGTTTTCGAATGTCACATTCGAATTCGAATATTACATTTATAAAACACAATTGTAGACTAGAAATACTATTTTGAATTTGAATTTCACATTCAAATTCAAATATTACATTTATAAAACACAGTATTAGACTAGAAATACTATTTCGAATGTTACATTCAAATTTAAATGTAGCTTTACAAATTTGAATATTACATTTATTAAACACAGTTGTAAACTATAAATAATATTTTGTATTCGAATGTCACGTTCGAATTCGAATATGAGATTCGCATATTACATTTAAAAAACAATATTAGGCTAGAAATACTTTTCAAATGTGACATTTGAATTCGAATATTACATTTAAAAAACACAGTATTAGACTAGAAATATTATTTAGAATTCGAATGTGACATTCGAATTCGAATGTAGCATTCAAATTCATATATTACATTTATTAATACAATTGTAGACTAGAAATAGTATTTTGAATTTAAATCTTACATTCGAATTTGAATGTCACATTTCAATTCGAATAATACATTTCAAAATTGAATGAATACATAACTAAACATTCTATTATTCGAACAAATATTTTCAAATTTTATTGAAAAATTCGAAAACGAAAATTTGAAAATAGAATGTTAGAATGTTATATAAACATTCAAAATTAGATTAGAACGAATGTATAAAAATTAGTTTTAAATTTCGAAATTTTAGAAACATTCGCCCAGCCCTACTTAATACACCTAATCTGCCACACCCTACATTGCTGACACCTAAATAAAGTTATTAACCCCTAATCTGCCACTCCCAACATCCCCGCCACTAATAAAAGTTATTAACCCCTATTCCGCCGCTCCCCGACATCGCCACCACTATAATAAAGTTATTAACCCCTATTCCGCCGCTCCCCAACATCGCTGCCACTAAATAAAGTTATTAACCCCTAAACCTCTGGCCTCCTACATCACTGCCACTAAATAAACTGATTAACCCCTAAACCGCCAGCCCCCCACATCACAAAAAAAACATAATTTATGTAAGAACTTACCTGATAAATTAATTTCTTTCCTATTGGCAAGAGTCCATGAGCTAGTGACGTATGGGATATATAATCCTACCAGGAGGGGCAAAGTTTCTCAAACCTCAAAATGCCTATAAATACACCCCTCACCACACCCACAATTCAGTTTAACGAATAGCCAAGCAGTGGGGTGATAAAGAAAGGAGTAGAAAGCATCAACAAAAGAAATTTGGAAATAATTGTGCTTTATACAAAAAATCATAACCACCATAAAAAGGGTGGGCCTCATGGACTCTTGCCAATATGAAAGAAATTAATTTATCAGATAAGTTCTTACATAAATTATGTTTTCTTTCATGTAATTGGCAAGAGTCCATGAGTTAGTGACGTATGGGATAGCAATACCCAAGATGTGGAACTCCACGCAAGAGTCACTAGAGAGGGAGGGATAAAAATAAAAACAGCCATTTTCTGCTGAAAAAATTAATCCACAACCCAAAAAAATAAGTTTATTCTCATAATATGAAAGAAAAAAAACTTAAATCTAAAGCAGAATCAAACTGGAACAGCTGCCTGAAGAACTTTTCTACCAAAAACTGCTTCTGAAGAAGCAAATACATCAAAACGGTAGAATTTAGTAAATGTATGCAAAGAAGACCAAGTTGCCGCTTTGCAAATCTGATAAACTGAAGTTTCATTTTTAAAGGCCCACGAAGTGGAGACTGATCTAGTAGAATGAGCTGTAATTCTCTGAGGCGGGGCCTGACCCGACTCCAAATAAGCTTGATGAATCAAAAGTTTCAACCAAGAAGACAAGGAAATAGCAGAAGCCTTCTAACCTTTCCTAGGACCAGAAAATAGAACAAAAAGACTGGAAGTCTTCCTGAAATCTTTAGTAGCTTCCACATAATATTTCAAAGCTCTTACCACATCCAAAGAATGTAAGGATCTTTCCAAAGAATTCTTAGGATTAGGACACAAGGAATTTCTCTACTAATGTTGTTAGAATTCACAACCTTAGGTAAAAATTGAAAAGAAGTCCGCAAAATTGCCTTATCCTGATGAAAAATCAGAAAAGGAGATTCACAAGAAAGAGCAGATAGCTCAGAAACTCTTCTAGCAGAAGAGATAGCCAAAAGGAACAACACTTTCCAAGAAAGTAGTTTAATGTCCAAAGAATGCATAGGCTCAAATGGAGGAGCCTGTAAAGCCTTCAAAACCAAATTAAGACTCCAAGGAGGAGAAATTGATTTAATGACAGGCTTAATATGAACTAAAGCCTGTACAAAACAGTGAATATCAGGAAGTATAGCAATCTTTCCGTGAAATAAAACAGAAAGAGCAGAGATTTGTCCCTTCAAGGAACTTGCAGACAAACCCTTAACCAAACCATCCTGAAGAAACTGTAAAATTGTAGGAATTTTAAAAGAATGCCAAGAGAATTTATGAGAAGAACACCATGAAATGTAAGTCTTCCAAACTCTATAATAAATCTTTCTAGAGACAGATTTACGAGCTTGTAACATAGTATTAATCACTGAGTCAGAGAAACCTCTATGACTTAGTACTAAGCGTTCAATTTCCATGCCTTCAAATTCAATGATTTGAGATCCTGATGGAAAAACAGACCTTGAGACAGTAGGTCCGGCCTTAACGGAAGTGGCCAAGGCTGGCAACTGGACATCTGAACCAGATCCGCATACCAAAACCTGTGTGGCCATGCTGGAGCCACCAGCAACACAAACGATTGTTCCATGATGATTTTGGAGATCGCTCTTGGAAGGAGAACTAGAGGCGGGAAAATGTAAGCAGGATGATAACACCAAGGAAGTGTCAGCGCATCCACTGCTTCCGCCTGAACATCCCTGGACCTGGAAAGGTATCTGGGAAGTTTCTTGTTTAGATGAAAGGCCATGAGATCTATCTCTGGAAGACCCCACATCTGAACAATCTGAGAAAACACATCTGGATGGAGAGACCACTCCCCTGGATGTAAAGTCTGACGGCTGAGATAATCCGCCTCCAAATTTTCTACACCTGGGATATGCTCCGCAGAGATTAGACAGGAGCTGGATTCTGCCCAAGGAAGTATCCGAGATACTTCTTTCATAGCTTGGGGACTGTGAGTCCCACCCTGATGATTGACATATGCCACTGTTGTGATATTGTCTGTCTGAAAACAAATGAACGGTTCTCTCTTTAACAGAGGCCAAAACTGAAGAGCTCTGAGAATTGCACGGAGTTCTAAAATATTTATTGGTAATCTCGCCTCTTGAGATTTCCAAACCCCTTGTGCTGTCAGAGATCCCCAAACAGCTCCCCAACCTGAAAGACTAGCATCTGTTGTGATCACAGTCCAGGTTGGCTGAACAAAAGAAGCCCCTTGAACTAAACGATGGTGATCTATCCACCACGTCAGAGAGTGTCGTACATTGGGATTTAAAGATATTAATTGTGATATCTTTGTATAATCCGGGCACCATTGGTTCAGCATACAAAGCTGTAGAGGTCTCACGTGAAAACGAGCAAAGGGGATCACGTCCGATGCTGCAGTCATGAGACCTAAAACTTCCATGCACATAGCCACTGAAGTGAATGACTGAGACTGAAGGTGCTGGCAGGCTGCAACCAATTTTAAACGTCTCTTGTCTGTTAGAGACAGAGTCATGGATACTGAATCTATCTGGAAGCCTAAAAAGGTGACCCTTGTCTGAGGAATCAAGAAACTTTTTAGTAAATTGATCCTCCAACCATGTTTCCGAAGAAACAACACTAGTTGATTCGTGTGAGATTCTGCAGAACGTAAAGACTGAGCTAATACCAAGATATCGTCCAAATAAGGAAACACCGCAATACCCTGTTCTCTGATTGCAGAGAGTAGGGAACCTAGAACCTTTGAAAAGATTCTTGGAGCTGTTGCTAGGCCAAATGGAAGAGCAAAAGATTGGTAATGCTTGTCTAGAAAAGAGAATCTCAGGAACTGATAATGTTCTGGATGAATCGGAATATGAAGGTATGCATCCTGCAAGTCTATTGTGGACATAAACTGTCCTCGCTGAACAAAAGGCAGAATAGTCCTTATAGTCACCATCTTGAAAGTTGGTACTCTTACATAACGATTCAAAATTTTCAGATCCAGAACTGGTCTGAATAAATTTTCCTTCTTTGGGACAATGAATAGATTTGAATAAAACCCCAAACCTTGTTCCTGAAAAGGAACTGGCATGATTACCCCTGAAGACTCCAGGTATGAAACACACTTCAGGAAAACCTGAGCTTTTACTGGATTTGCTGGGATATGTGAGAGAAAAAATCTTCTCACAGGAGGTCTTACTCTGAATCCTATTCGATACCCCTGAGAGACAATGCTCTGAATCCATTGATTTTGGACAGAATTTATCCAAATATCCTTGAAAAACCTTAATCTGCCCCCTACCAGCTGAGCTAGAATGAGGGCCGCACCTTCATGAGGACTTAGGGGCTGACTTTGGTTTCTTAAATGGCTTGGATTTATTCCAATTTGAGGAAGGCTTCCAACAGATTCCTTGGGGGAAGGATTGAGTTTTTGTTCCTTATTTTGACGAAAGGAACGAAAACGGTTAGAAGCCTTAGATTTACCCTTAGGTTTTTTTATCCTGAGGCAGAAAAACTCCCTTTCCCCCAGTGACAGTTGAAATAATAGAATACAACTGAGAACCAAATAAATTATTACCTTGGAAAGAAAGAGATAGTAATCTAGATTTAGATGTCATATCAGCATTCCAAGATTTAAGCCACAAAGCTCTTCTAGCTAATATAGCTAAATACATGGATCTAACATCAATTTTGATAATATCAAAAATGGAATCACAAATAAAATAATTAGCATATTGCAGTAAGCGAATAATGCTAGATATGTCAGAATCCAATTCTTGTTGCGCTAAATTCTCCAACCAGAAAGTTGATGCAGCCGCAACATCAGCCAAAGAAATTGCAGGTCTGAGAAGATGACCTGAATATAAATAGGCTTTCCTTAGATAAGATTCAAGCTTCCTATCTAAAGGATCCTTAAAGGAAGTACTATCTTCCATAGGAATAGTGGTACGTTTAGCAAGAGTAGAAATAGCCCCATCAACTTTGGGGATTTTTTCCCAAAACTCTATAGAATTTGCTGGTAAAGGATACAATTTTTTAAACCTTGAAGAAGGAATAAAAGAAGTACCTGGCTTATTCCATTCCTTAGAAATCATATCAGAAATAGCCTCAGGAATAGGAAAAACCCCTGGAGAAACCACAGGAGGTTTAAAAACAGCATTTAAACGTTTGTTAGACTTAATGTCAAGAGGACTGGTTACCTCAATATCCAAAGCAATTAACACTTCTTTCAATAAAGAACGCATATACTCTATTTTAAATAAATAAGTAGATTTGTCAGTGTTAATGTCTGAGGAAGGATCTTCTGAATCAGATAGATCCTCATCAGAGGAGGATAAATTATTATGTTGTTGGTCATTTGAAATTTCATCAACTGAATGAGAAGTTTTAAAAGACCTTTTACGTTTATTAGAAGGTGGATATACAGACAAAGCCTTCTGGATAGAATCAGAAACAAAATCTTTAAAATTCATAGGTATATCATGTACATTAGAAGTTGAAGGAACTGCAACTGGCAATGTACTATTACTGATGGACACACTATCTGCATGTAAATGTTTATCATGACAACTATTTCAAATGATATTCGGCGAAATAATTTCCACAATCTTACAACAAATGCACTTAGCTTTGGTAGAACCGATGTCAGACAGCAATGTTCAAGCAGAAACTTCTGAGGCAGGATCAGATTGAGACATCTTGCAAAATGTAAAAGAAAAAACAACATATAAAGCAAAATGATCAATTTCCTTATATGACAGTTTCAAGAATGGGAAAAAAGGCAAATAGCATAGCCCTCTGATAGAGAAAAATGCAAGAGGTAAACATTAATGGGGTATTAAAATAATGAAAAAGTTTGGCGCCAAGTATGACACACAACGCAACTGAAAACTTTTTTGGCGCCAAAAACAACCGGAAATGACACACTCGCGTCACTAATGACGCAACCGTGTGTAAGGCTTCGGAGTCAACTATGACGCCAGAAATGACGAAATTGCGTCATAGACGTATTTTTTGCGCCAAAAAAATTCTCGCGCCAAGAATGACGCAATAAAGTCTAGCATTTGGCGCAACTGTGGGCCTAATACCACCCGCAATTTGCAAGAAGTAGTCAATTGAAAAAAAGACTAAACCCCAGGTAAGAAAAAAAATTCTTAAAAAATGTTAATTTTCCCCAAATTTGAAACTGACAGTCTGCAGAAGGAAATACATGAACCTGACTCATGGCAAATATAAGTACAATACATATATTTAGAACTTTATATACATGCATAAAGTGCCAAACCATAGCTGAGGTGTCTTAAGTAATAAAAAACATACTTACCAAAAGACACCCATCCACATATAGCAGATAGCCAAACCAGTACTGTAACAGTTATCAGTAGAGGTAATGGTAAATTGAGAGTATATCATTGATCTGAAAAGGGAGGTAGGAGATGAATCTCTACGACCGATAACAGAGAACCTATGAAATAGACCCCCATTAGGGAAATCATCGTATTCAATAAGTGAGACTCCCTTCACGTCCCTCTGACATTCGCTGTACTCTGAGAGGAATCGGGCTTCAACAATGCTGAGAAGCGCATATCAACGTAGAAATCTTAGCACAAACTTACTTCACCACCTCCATAAGAGGCAAAGTTTGTAAAACTGAATTGTGGGTGTGGTGAGGGGTGCATTTATAGGCATTTTGAGGTTTGGGAAACTTTGCCCTTCCTGGTAGGATTGTATATCCCATATGTCACTAGCTCATGGGCTCTTGCCAATTACATGAAAGAAACTAAATTAAACTATTAAACCCTAAACCTAACAACCCCCTAACTTTATATTAAAATTACAATATCCCTATCTTAAAATAAATAAAAACCTACCAGTGAAATTAAAAACCCTAAGTTTAAACTAACAATTAACCTATTATACTAAAATTAAAGGGACAGAAAAGTAAAAAAAATCTTTCATGATTTAAATAGGGCATGTAATTTTTTTTTTTTTATTATATATCTTTATTTATACTCCAACAGTGTAGCCATGATATACAAAAAATAACGTTGGCTTTTCCATCACATCACTCAGAATATGAGAAAGAAAACAAAAATAGTCATTTCACAATAAATGTTCATGTTGATACAGAAAAAAATAGATATAAAGCCCACAAGTCCTTATTTGACTCCAATAGAGAAAACAAAGAGACCAAAGTAGATAATTACTGAGAAGCAACCCTCTATTGGTGGTATGAATGTACTCTGTTGGTTATTTTAATTTTTATTCCCTCAAACTTATTAAAAAAAAAAAAAAAAAAAATTATAAGATTTATTTCCGTGGTGGGAAATTTCTTTAAAAATATTGCCCACTTATCAAAAAATTTCCTAATATCCTGTTCATTGTCTATATTTGTATCCATTTGCTCAAGTATACACTGTTTTTTCATACAGTTCTTAACTTCGGTAATACTTGGAAGAGCGCGGCTTTTCCATTTTTTGCATATCAGGTATCTGGCAGCGAGAATAGAGGAAATTACTATTTTTTCGCTAATATGCTTACCAGGTGTTTTATTTACGCAGAATATTATCTGAAAAAATGATAGGGACACAGAGGCTATCTTTAATAAATTTTTAGCCAGTATTCTAGTTTAAACCAAAAGTTCCTTATTTTTGGGCATGACCAAAACATGTGCATTAGATCTGCTGCATAGTATGAGCACTTAGGGCATTTACTAAATCCAGAATTACCACACCTGAGGCCTCTCCCAGGAGTAAAATATGCTCTATGTAAAATCTTAACCTGTGACTCACCCCAAGTGGCAGAGAGTGTAGACTGGGAAACTTTATTCATTGATATTTGGAGCACCTTTGACTCGACATTACTTTGAGGAATTAAAATATTCCATTCCGCTGCCAATTTAGTTAAGATTGGGAGACCTTTGCTAGTACCTAGGAGGTGGTAGCAGAAGGCAATTGACAGATGCCCGTTTCTGGCTAAGACAAGCCAGTTCTCCAATTTTCCTAGTCCCCAGTTCCAGCCTCTTTCTTTAATTAATTCCAAGACAAAATGTCTTGCCTGTAGATAGGCAAAGAAGTCTTTATTAGATAGGTTAAATTCCGTTTTTAATTCCTGGAACGTTTTGATGCAGCCTCTATCTCTATCTATCATCTGACCGGCTTTGCTCAAACCGGCATTATGCCAGCCTCTAAAAACAGAAGAGTTTAGGCCTGCCAAAAAGATTTCCTATAAGAGGTAAGTAATAAGAGGCTTTGACGTTGATTGAAAGGAGAGCTGCAATTTTATACCATGCCTTGAGTGGATTGAAAATTGTTTTTGATTTCTTAATTTCCACCGACATTTCCTTAGGTACAGAATGTATTAGTGCCGATGGGAGGTATGGAGCGCAGACATTGATTTCAAGCTCATTATTCAAAATGTAGTTATTAGTTAAGATCCAATCAATTGCTATCCTAGCAAGAAAGCAGAGATTGTAATGCCTTAAGTCTGGCAGAGCCAGTCCGCCATACTCCTTCGGCACTGAGAGTTTAGCCAGGGAGATCTTAGATCTTTTCTCCTGCCAAAGGAACCGTATGAGTGAGCTATTAATGAAGTGAATATCTTTTTCATGCAAGATTATCGGGGTATTTTGGAGAATATAAAGCAGCTTTGGGAGAAGAACCATTTTAAATAATGCAATACGTCCAGAGACTGATATAGGTAGATTTTGCCATGACTTAAGTTTTCCTCTAATATAGTTCAATACCGGTGGAATATTAAGATTATAAAGGTCCGAGAATTTAGCCGGGATATGAATCCCGAGGTACTTGAAAGAATCTGTGACCTCTCGAAAAGGTATACTTGAAAAAGAAGTAGCATTCTTCCTAAGCCAGAAGATTTCCGATTTTGACATATTAGCTTTATATCCAGAAAAGGATCCAAAATGGTCCATTATCTGGATCAGCTTGGGAATATTCACTTTAGTATTGGCCAAGTATAGAAGTAAGTCATCTGCATATAATCCAATTTTTATCTCATACTTATGTATTTTTATGCCCTCAAGGGATTGCTTTATCCAGATGGCCAGAGGTTCTATAGCAACATCAAAGAGGAGTGGGGAAAGGGGGCACCCCTGACGCGTCCCCCTACCCAGTGCTATGGTGGAAGAAAGATTGCCATTCACTATCAGTTTTGTAGTTGGTTGACTGTATAAATTCTCTACAAATTTAGAAAAATTGCCTCCAATGCCGAAATGTGATAATGAAGTTAATATATGTTCATGGAAGATGGAATCGAAGGCCATTTCAGCATCGATAGATAAAATAGCAGAGTCAGGGGTGCCCCCATCCCCGTCCTCAGAACCTATGAGATTCGAAAAATGCTCCATCACAACCAAGAGCTCTCTGATCTTTGCGGAGGAGTTGCGTTTGTTTAGGAATCCTGCCTGATCGGTATGGATGATTTTTCCAAGTACCCCTTGTAGTCTAGATGCTAAAATTGTGGTTAAAATTTTGTAATCAGAGTTCAGAAGAGCTATTGGCCTATATGATTCCTTACAAAATGGATCTTTGCCGCTTTTGAGTATTAAGGTCGTAAATGATGAAGAGAAAGAGGGCTGAACAGGTTTAGTATTTATATAGAAATTATTAAAGAGAGTACATAGGTGGGGGACACTTTCTGAGGATAGTATTTTATAGAACTCGCTGGGAAGTCCATCAGGACCAGCTGCTTTATTGGAAGACAAGTTAGAGATTACTTTTTCAACTTCATCTATAGTAATAGCACTTTCTGGTGCTAGTATGGGATAGGTAATTTTACTCCAGAACTCAGTGGAGTTCTTTGCATCGTATGTTCTGCATGCATATATTTCTTGAAAGTATTCAAATAATGCCTGTGAAATGTCTTCAGATTTTAACAATTGTTTCCCTTTGTATTGAAGTTGTTCTATAACAGATTGCTTTTTCTCATTTTTAACAAGCTTAGCCAGCATTCTGCCAGTTTTGTTTCCATACCTATACATTTTAGCCTGAATTCTCAGCTCCTTTTGAGAATCTTGTTGCAGTATAAATGTATCCCTTTCATTTTTAGCTCTAACGTATTTTGCCCAACTTAGAGGGGTTTTATCCAATAAAAATTGATTGTACGAATTTATCAAAAATGTACCTACTTCTTTTTCTCTTAGTCTTATCTTTTTAAAGAGTGCATTCCTATATGCTATTATTTCGCCATTCATTAATGCTTTTGCATCCTCCCAAAATATTTCAGGGCGATCTAAATATTCTCTATTGAAATGTACATATTCTTGAAATTTACTTTTGAGCCATCCTTTGAACTTAAAATCAGAGGCCAAAAAACAGGGAAATAAGAAATGTGATGGGGTAGATTGAAAATGTGCCTTTTGAAGCTCAAGTGAAATAGGGGCATGATCTGATAGTATAATCTGTGATATTTCAAATTTAACCTGAGATATAGATATTTGATCATCTATCAGAAACATGTCAATCCGTGAGAGGGTTTTGTGGGCTTTAGAGAGACATGTAATTCTGGACATCCAGGTTCTGAGTTCTCCAAATATCTCGTAATCCTAAATTCTGTATGACTTTCTTAAACATTTTAGCTTCCAGGTTGTCTTTTTTTTGTTTCAGCCGCTTAGTGTTACATCTGAGCCTATCAATTGGGCATTGTGGTGCCATGTTAAAATCCCCACCAATAATTAGGTGCCCTGTAGTATATAAAAGTAATTTAGACTGGAGCATATCCCAGAACTCAGAGTCAAATACATTGGGACCATAAATGTTACAGAGTGTATACATCTTTTGGGCAATTTTAACCTTAAGTAGAACATATCTCCCCCCAGGATCGGCCTCAGAGTGGACACTTTCCAAATTAATTTTTTTCCCTATTAATATAGCTACCCCCCCTCCTCCTCACACCTGGTGAGAAAAAGATTTCTTTTACCCAGGAGGTTTTTAATTTTAAAGATTCTTCTGTACTCAGATGTGTTTCCTGTATAAAACCTATATCCGTTTGTGCTTTTTGTAACTGGGTGAGGATAGCTTTTCTTTTAATAGGTGTTGGAATGCCACCCACATTCCAAGAAGTTATTTTACATTTATCTATCATTATTACTTTTTATGTGGAAAGAGGGAGAGGAGGGGAGGGGGGAAGAAGGGAGAGAAAAAAATAAAAAAAAAGGAAAAAAATAAAAAAAACACCAGACCCTCACCCCGTGTCCCGCTTTACTAAGACTCACAGGGTTTCCCCACTTTGAGACCTGCATTTGACTTAGTCAAATAATTTATTTATTTCAGCTAGACTCATATTAAGAAGATATACCAAGTGAATTAAAAAAAAAAATCAGCTTTATGAGCTTCTTCAAACCAGTGTGTGACCTCTTTCACTATAACTTTAAGTTTGGAAGGATAGGTTATAGTGGCTCGATACCCATGCTGAAAAAACTTAGAGCACATAGGGGCTAGTTCCCTTCTTTGTGATGCTGTATCTGCAGAAAAATCTTGGAAGATAAGAATTGGCACCCCTCCACAATTAATTGGCTGATATTTACGATAGTGTTGAAGCAAAACAATCTTTTCTTGGTAATTTAATAACTTTGCTATTATAGGTCTGGGTCTATTCCTGCCTTTGTTATATGCACGGGGTGGGCCAAGCCTATGTGCTCTTTCAACGAGAATGGGTTGATGATCAGATGGGATCTTAAGGATTTTAGGTAATGTTTTTGAAATAAAAGAGGAAAGATTTTCATATTGCTGCTCTTCTGGGAGACCTATGACTCTGATATTATTTCTTCTAGAACGGTTTTCTAGGTCTTCTAGCTTGCTACAGATTTTTTGGACATGAAGATTTAGACCTTCTAATTTGGAATTATGTGAGATTGATAAATCTTCCAAGTCTGACACCCTTTGTTCGACTTCTTGTAATCTATTAGAAAACTGGCGGACCTCTTGAGTTAATACAAGTATATCCTGCTTAATTTCGGTTCTGAGGGCGTCAAACTTGCGAGAGAGAGCATCTGAGATGCTGGCAACTAAGCTTTGCATATTAATTGGTTCCTGCACTGGAGATGTATTTAGTGAGGTTATTTGGCTGTCAGTAGTATTCTCTAAAGTGCTTTTGGGTTTCCTATCCCTATTACGAGCCGCCATGGTGGGAGAAGGGGTTCTGGACAGATTATGAAGAAATTTGTCCATGTGCTAGTGGTAAGAAAAAGATTAAGTTACCTGTGCTGGTGGTGTAGACAAAAAAAAAGAAGAAGTGAGGTATAAGTGAATTAGACCCCCCAAGGGGGATATTTGAAAAAAAAGAAGAGACAGTGAGGATGTGAGAAGTGAAAGTTACACAGTGAGGTAGAGAGAGAGAAAAAAAAATTGGGGGGAAGGGAAAGTGAAGTTATAGGGAGTGAGTTAATTTATGTGTTTTTCCCGTCAGGGAGGCACGAGCCGGCGATATAGTATTCTTGATTCTATAATTAAGTTTAAAACAGATAATAAAGCACTGAAGAGAGGAAAGAAAAGAAAAAAATCCAACAGTCCTTCCTACTCTCAGTTTAAGTGCAGGGAACAGTCACACTTTAACAGTATATATCAACAGAAAGTGAAAAAACTATTACTTATCTGAGAAAGGAAGTTGCTAAAACAGTTGGAAGCAAGATTTTTACAATTTCGTGTTTTCTTTTCTCTTCCTTTTTTTTTTTTTTTTTTTTTTTTTTTTTACGCCGTTATCCAATGCCCCATAGAGATATATTTTCTCTACTTCACAGTCCTCTCTATTTTTAGCTTAAATACAAGAAAGAGACACAGTTCAACAATATACAGCTATATGTAGAGCCTTAGCTCAGAAAACTGTGAATCGAATATATTTGTATTTGAATGGAGGGAAAATATTATTTTGTTGAATTTTAGTTGTTCAACAGATCATTATCTTTCCCTCCTCTTTTCTAAAAGTTGATGGGTGCATTTAGTTGCACACACTGGGGCCTAATATTTAAGATTTTTAGGGAATATCTTTAATTGTCAATAATGGCAGGTCTGTAGATGCCACCTGCCTGATAAGATATTGCCATACTATAAATTTATGTTACGATTTTTAAGTCAATTCTAAGATAATAATAAAAAAAAAAAAAAAAAAAAGAATAACTCTTTTTCCTTTGTTTCTTTGAGGCCAGAGAAACTAGAACTTCGTGTACCCGTTCCAATGTTATACAGAGAAAGAGAAACAGCAAGAGAGCAACATCTTATCACTCCTATTAACCTTTTAACGCCGTTATGCCGTTCTATTCCGTCATATTTACACTGGGCTTTAAAGCCGTTATGACGGAATAGAACGTCATATCAAACGGCTGTCCTGAAGCCTTCTGCGCTTCAAGGACTTGATCGCGGTCTGGAGGGCGTTCCTAGGGTTGTAGGGACGCCCCCCAGATGCGATCCAATAATTGAAATCTCGCGATCGTATGCACGATCGCGTAGTTTCAATTTGTCTACATCGGAACAGGTGTTCCGATGTAGACACTTTAACCCTGTCACGAAAGGGTTAAACAGTATTATATACACATAACATATATAGATATAGATAATACTTGTCCCAAGGTACGAAATACTTATTTGCATGCACACAGTCCAGATAAATAGCAAAGTTATCTGAGAAAATTGCAGAGATTAGTGTGTATCCTCTATAAGTGCAAAGTATTAGATGCAGCTCTTTATATGAGAACAAAACCGAATTTTTTAACAATGTAGCTTTTTAGGTTTTAAAACGTAGCATAGATGGTAACTTTGTTACTTTTATTTCACTTTTCCAATTCTCTGTATTGCCCCTGTATTTATAAAGTCAGAGTAAGGGCTTTTTTTTTTTTCTCTTTTTCTTTACTAGAATATATGCCGACTCTGCATTGTCCGGGGTAAACCAGAAATAATTTGAAGCCTTATTTTCTTCGGTTTTGTTACCCTTTTTTTTTTTCTATGTCTATATTTTTGTGTAACTCTTCTCGCAAACCTGCTCTTTTCTATGCTCCCCCGGATTCTCCTGTCCGCCGGATGAAATATCCCCTTATCTAAGAGACTCACCTCCTCCTCCGCTACCCGGTTCCTCTGTGCAGATAGCCAGTAAAAAGTCCCAGCGGGGCCGCAGACCAAGGAAGCAGAGAAGCAACCAGACAGATCTCCTACTAGGCACAGCGGTATTCAGCGGCTTTATGTGCAATCAGGATTCCCCTCAACCCCTCTCATGCAGCACCGGTGGGAGAGGGGGAGGAGGAGGCAATATCGAGACCCCTCGGAAAACAAGCTGCAGTCCCAGACGTGGTCCTCCTATCTGCCGCTATTCCCAACACCTCCTCCTGCGCAGCACCGGTGGGGGAGGAGGCAGCACAGCCGCAGTGCAGCCACCAAAAATAAAGGGTAACTTCCAGGGGAAAACCTCCAACAACTATTCTTCCCAATTTCCAAGGTAAGCACACCAGGGTCGGATTGACAAACGGAGCGGGAGCGGAGGGGTAGGGAGATTTTGACAACAGGCTGTTGTATGTTACCTCACAATGGAGCAAAAGAATCCAGAGCAATTTTAAACAGGCTGGTCATTTTCCTGCCCCCTTTCGTGCAGCTTTCACAGGGGGGGAAGATGCTCAATGCTGTAGAAAGTGATAGCAGTAATAAAGCCCATATCTGTACTGACTTAGGTCAAAAATGTAAGTCATTTTCAACTGACTTAGCAATGGGATGAAGTTCCACTGCATGGGTCCCGGAGATGATGATCCCAGCTATCCAGGTAGCAACCCCAGTGAATGGGGAGGTGCGAAAATCCCACCGCCAGGTGCTGAAGGACTGGAGTGGAGAGCTCAGCAGCATGAGCTTTGCTCCTCCTCCTCCGGAACCCAGGGCATGTAATTTTAAACAACTTTCCAATTTACTTTTATTACCAATTTTGCTTTATTCTCTTGGTATTCTTAGTTGAAAGCTAAATCTAGGAGGTTCATGTGCTAATTTCTTAGACCTTGAAGACTGCCTCTAATCTAAAAGCATTTTGACAGTTTTTCACCACTAGAGGGCGTTAGTTCATGTGTTTCATATAGATAACATTGAGCTCAGGCACGTGAAGCTCCTAGGAGTCAGCACTGATTGGCTAAAAATGCATGTCTGTCAAAAGAACTGAAATAAAGGGGCAGTTTGCAGAGGCATAGATACAAGGTAATCACAAAGGTAAAAAGTATATTATTATAACTGTGTTGGTTATGCAAAATTGGGGAATGTGTAATAAAGGGGTTATCTACCTTTTAAACAACAAAAATTCTGGTGTTTACTGTCCCTTTAAAATAACTACCAATTGAAAATACTAAATTACACATTAAAAAAAACTAACACTACTAAAAAAAATTAAGTCTAAAATTACAAAAAATAAAAAAAATTTACAAAAAATAACAAACACTAAATTACGAAAAATAACAAACCAAATTATCCAAAATAAAAACAATTACACCTAATCTAATAGCCCTATAAAAATAAACCCCCCCCCCAAAAAAAAACCCTAGCCTACAATAAACTACCAATAGCCCTTAAAAGGGCCTTTTGTAGGGCATTGCCCTAGAGAAATTAGCCTTTTTACCTGTAAAAAAATACAAAGACCCCCTAACAGTAAAACCCACCACCCCCCAAAATAGAAAACCTAACTCTAACAAAAACATAAGCTACCCATTGCCCTGAAAAGGGTATTTGTATGGGCATTGCCCTTAAAAGGGCATTCAGCTCTTTTACATTGCCCTGGAAAGGGCATTCAGCTCTTTTAAAAAAAGCCCAAAGCCTAATCTAAAAAAAAAACCCACCCAAAAAGATTTGACTGTATGAAGAGGACGCTCCGAGCCGGATGTCTTCAAGGATGGATCCGCTCCGCCAGGATGAAGATAGAAGACTCCACCGGGATGAAGATAGAAGATGCCGCCTGGATGAAGATAGAAGACTTCTCACTGCCTGGATGAAGACTTCTCGCCGGCTGGATGAGGATGGATGTCCGAAACTGTGAGTGGATCTTCAGGAGTTAGTGTTAGGTTCTTTTTAACTTTTTTTGGGTGTGTTTTTTTTTAGATTAGGGTTTGGGCTTTTTTTAAAAGAACTGAATGCCCTTTTCAGGGCAATGTAAAAGAGCTGAATACCCTGTAAAGGCAATGCCCATACAAATGCCCTTTTCAGGGCAATAGGTAGCTTAGGTTTATGTTAGAGTTAGGTTTTTTATTTTGGGGGTTGGTTGGGTGGTGGGTTTTACTTTTTGTATTTTTTTCAAGGTAAAAGAGCTGATTTCTTTAGGGCAATACAAAAGGCCCTTTTAAGGGCTATTGGCAGTTTATTGTAGGCTATGTTTTTTTTATTTTGGGGGGGCTTTTTTATTTTTATAGGGCTAATAGATTAGGTGTAGTTGGTTTTTTTGGGGGATAATTTCGTTTGATATTTTTCGTAATTTAGTGTTTGTTATTTTTTGCAATTTAGTATGTTTTATTTTTTGTAATTTTAGATTTTTTTTTTTTTAGTAGTGTTAGTTTTTTTTAATGTGTAATTTAGTTTTTTTTAATTGGTAGTTATTTTAATTTTAGTATAATAGTTATGTTTTTTTTTAATTTCACAGGTAAGTGTTTATTTATTTTAAGATAGGGATATTGTAATTTTAATTTAAAGTTAGGGGGTGATAGGTTTAGGGGTTAATTGGTTTATTAAGTAGTGGCGATATGGGGGGCTGGCGGTTTAGGGGTTAATAGGCTTAGTTAGTGGCGGCGATGTCGGGGAGTGGCAAAATAGAGGTTAATAACTTTATTATAGTATTGGGGATGTGGGCGGGCGGGCGGGCGGGGGTGTAAGTGTACTTTGTAACACTTTAGTAATGAGTTTTGTGAAACTCATAACTACTGCTTTCAGATAGCTGAATGGATTGTGTCGGTATAGGTTGTAACTCAAGCATTTTAGCCTCACAGCACAACTTGTAATACTGGCACTATGGAAATCCCATGCAAAAACGTCATTTTTTTAAGTGCGGGATTGACGTTGCATTACAGGCTAAAATGCTTAGTATTCGTAATGGCTGCGTTACTGTTTTTATGCTGAAATGGACATTTTTTCAGCGTTAAAACCGTAACGCAAAACTTGTAATCTAGGTGTTAGTGTGCTCACAAGTGGTTAACTTTATTGGTCTTTAATTTTAAATGTCTGATTGGGCTCATCTAGCCTGAGTGTTTATGGAAGTATCATTATACTGGAATTAATGTAAATAATAAAATTACAGCAGTTGGAGTATATTTATGATAAAGATCTGGGGCGCGATCCGATATCGATCGCAGTTTGCGGCACAAGCGAGGGAACCGGCGTCGCCCGCAGTTTCAGCTCGCAACTCGAGCTATCCCATATAAGTCGCCGTCAGATGCTAACGTGCCGTAAGTCTGACAAACCAGCGATGTCCAGAAATCTGCGTAAGTACAAATTTCTGGCGTCGCCAGTGACTTGCGCCACGTTAGAATCTGCCGGCGCCTATAAAACCTGACTAAAGTCTAAAACACCCGCACTGTCTAACACGCCTCCCTAACATAGCCCGCACTGTCTAACACGCCTCCCTAACATAGCCCGCACTGTCTAACACGCCTCCCTAACATAGCCCGCACTGTCTAACCCTCTATCCGCTATCCCCCCTCACTAGCCTAACAATAAAAATGCTATTAACCCCTAAACCGCCGCTCCCGTACCCCGCCGCAACCTAATAAAGTTATTAACCCCTAAACCGCCGCTCCCGTACCCCGCCGCCAGCTATATTATATCTATAACCCCCTAAAGTGAGCCCCTAACACCGCCGCCATCTATATTAAAATGATTAACCCCTAATGTAAGCCCCTTACACCGCCGCCATCTCTATTAAAATGATTAACCCCTAATTTAATCTACCTACCCCGCCGCCAGCTATATTATCTATATTAACCCTAAGTATATTATAGTTAATATAGGTATTACATTATATATATTAACTATATTAACCCTAATTATATTAGGGTTAATATAGTTAATATAGTTACTATAGTATTTATATTAACTATATTAACTCTATCTAACCCTAACTAAATTTATATTAAATTAATCTAATTCATTTATAAACTAAAATGTTCCTATTTAAATCTAAATACTTACCTATAAAATAAACCCTAAGATAGCTACAATATAATTAATAATTACATTGTAGCTATGTTAGGGTTAATATTTATTTTACAGGTAAATTGTTAATTATTTTAACTAGGTATAATAGATATTAAATAGTTATTAACTATTTAATATCTACCTAGTTAAAATAATTACCCAATTACCTGTAAAATAAATCCTAACCTAAGTTACAAATACACCTACACTATCAATAAATTTAATAAACTACTAACATCTATCTAAAAATACAATTAAATTAACTAAACTAAATTACAAAAAAAACAAACACTAAATTACAAAAAATAAAAAAAAGATTACAAGATATTTAAGCTAATTACACCTATTCTAAGCCCCCTAATAAAATAATAAACCCCCAAAATAAAAAAAATTCCCTGCCCTATTCTAAATTCAACAAATTTCAAAGCTCTTTACCTTACCAGCCCTTAAAAGGGCCTTTTGTGGGGCATGCCCCAAAGAATTCAGCTCTTTTGCATACAAGAAATACAATACCCCCCCCCCCCATTACAACCCACCACCCACATACCCCTATTCTAAACCCACCCAAACCCCCCTTAAAAAAGCCTAACACTACCCCCCTGAAGATCTCCCTACCTTGTCTTCACCACACCGGGCCGAACTCCTGATCCGATCCGGGCGATGTCTTCCTCCAAGCGGCAAAGAAGAATTCTTCCTCCGGCGATGTCTTCCTCCAAGCAGCAAAGAAGAATTCTTCCTCCGGCGACGTCTTCCTCCAAGCGGCAGCAAAGTTTTCATTCTTCCGGCGGCATCTTCAATCTTCTTTCTTCGCTCCGCCGCCGCGGAGCATCCATCCCGGCCGACTGCTGAACTTGGAATGATGTACCTTTAAATGACGTCATCCAAGATGGCGTCCGCCGAATTCCGATTGGCTGATAGGATTCTATCAGCCAATCGGAATTAAGTTAAAAAAATCTGATTGGCTGATTGAATCAGCCAATCAGATTCAAGTTCAATCCGATTGGCTGATCCAATCAGCCAATCAGATTGAGCTCGCATTCTATTGGCTGTTCCGATCAGCCAATAGAATGCGAGCTCAATCTGATTGGCTGATTGGATCAGCCAATCGGATTGAACTTGAATCTGATTGGCTGATTCAATCAGCCAATCAGAATTTTTTAACTTAATTCCGATTGGCTGATAGAATCCTATCAGCCAATCGGAATTCGGCGGACGCCATCTTGGATGACGTCATTTAAAGGTACATCATTCCAAGTTCAGCAGTCGGCCGGGATGGATGCTCCGCGGCGGCGGAGCGAAGAAAGAAGATTGAAGATGCCGCCGGAAGAATGAAGACTTTGCTGCCGCTTGGAGGAAGACGTCGCTGGAGGAAGAATTCTTCTTTGCCGCTTGGAGGAAGACATCGCCCGGATCGGATCAGGAGTTCGGCCCGGTGTGGTGAAGACAAGGTAGGGAGATCTTCAGGGGGGTAGTGTTAGGCTTTTTTAAGGGGGGTTTGGGTGGGTTTAGAATAGGGGTATGTGGGTGGTGGGTTGTAATGGGGGGGGGTATTGTATTTCTTGTATGCAAAAGAGCTGAATTCTTTGGGGCATGCCCCACAAAAGGCCCTTTTAAGGGCTGGTAAGGTAAAGAGCTTTGAAATTTGTTGAATTTAGAATAGGGCAGGGAATTTTTTTTATTTTGGGGGTTTATTATTTTATTAGGGGGCTTAGAATAGGTGTAATTAGCTTAAATATCTTGTAATCTTTTTTTTATTTTTTGTAATTTAGTGTTTGTTTTTTTTTGTAATTTAGTTTAGTTAATTTAATTGTATTTTTAGATAGATGTTAGTAGTTTATTAAATTTATTGATAGTGTAGGTGTATTTGTAACTTAGGTTAGGATTTATTTTACAGGTAATTGGGTAATTATTTTAACTAGGTAGATATTAAATAGTTAATAACTATTTAATATCTATTATACCTAGTTAAAATAATTAACAATTTACCTGTAAAATAAATATAAACCCTAACATAGCTATAATGTAATTATTAATTACATTGTAGCTATCTTAGGGTTTATTTTATAGGTAAGTATTTAGATTTAAATAGGAATATTTTAGTTTATAAATGAATTAGATTAATTTAATATAAATTTAGTTAGGGTTAGATAGAGTTAATATAAATACTATAGTAACTATATTAACTATATTAACCCTAATATAATTAGGGTTAATATAGTTAATATATATAATGTAATACCTATATTAACTATAATATACTTAGGGTTAATATAGATAATATAGCTGGCGGCGGGGTAGGTAGATTAAATTAGGGGTTAATCATTTTAATAGAGATGGCGGCGGTGTAAGGGGCTTACATTAGGGGTTAATAATTTTTATATAGGTGGCGGCGGTGTAAGGGGTCAGATTAGGGGATAGATAAGGTAGATGGCGGCGGTTTTAGAGGCTCACAGTAGGGGGTTAGTTTATGTAGATGGCGGCGGGGTCCGGGAGCGGCGGTTTAGGGGGTAATAACTTTATTAGGGATTTGGGGGGGGGGGGGATCGCGGTTGACAGGGAGATAGACATTGCGCATGCGTTAGGTGTTAGGTTTATTTTAGCAGATCGCGGTTGACAGGGAGATAGACATTGCGCATGCGTTAGGTGTTAGGTTTATTTTCTAGTTAGTTTAGGGAGTTACGGGACTCCAATAGTCAGCGTAAGGCTTCTTACGGCTGCTTTTTGTGGCGAGGTGAAAATGGAGTAAGTTTTCTCCATTTTCGCCACGTAAGTCCTTACGCTGCATATTGGATACCAAACTGCGCGGGTTTGGTATACCTGCCTATGGCCCAAAAAACTGCGGGCGACGGCAGAAATATACGGGCGTAACTTCTAGGTTACGCCGTATATGTGATACCAAATCCGCGCAAATATTGGCGTCGCCGGCTTTTGCGGGCGACGCTTTATATCGGATCGACCCCAAAATATATTGCAACAAATGCCTTTGTAAAAGGTAAATTGACATACATAAAATCTCAGGAAACATATTCCTCTTTCAGTATTACATGTGTTTATTTAAGCTTTTATTGCACACATTTATTGTTCTAAAATATATTTAAAAAAAATGTGTTTATATATATATATATATATATATATATATATATATATATATATATATATATATATATATACTGTATATATATATATATATATATATATATATATATATATATATATATATATATATATATATATATATATATATATATATATATAAATAATAGCGTACTTAATACTGTTAATAAAGTTATATTTTCCTTGTGGAGGCTTGTTCTATTCCACTAAACATAGTGGGGAACTGTGTCTATTAGTCAGAGAGAAAAAAGTATATAGATATACAATGAACTAGCCTGGACATAACCTATTTCGGACAAAACTATTATAACTAGATGAAATCTTGTTTCTATTCAATGTCCCTGATGTGTAGTTTGTATTAAATAAAACTTTATTTTAGTTTAAAACACACACACAATGAGATCTAACTGATATACAAGATCTAACTGATATATTATTTGCTGCTGTCATGTGCATTGGGAATGTTGGCAGAGAAAATATAATGTCTCAAACAAATAAGATGAAATCGTATTGGCTTAAAGCCTATATCGTCCACAGACTGTAACTGGAGTTATCTCCAGTATTTCATATTTTTAGTAAGTTTAAAATCTATTAAGGGAGTACAAAATGTCATTTTTGATTATTATAAACTTCAAAAGGGATGTCTTTAAGGGATGGTATTCAATGTTTTAGCCTTTATCAGAAATGTCTACACACTGTTGTTGAATCAACCTGAGACATGGTAACACTCTAGTTGTCAAAGCTTTTTATTTCAACAGAACACAAAAAATATTGGCTTTAATTCAGCATGACAAATAATCAAAATAAATACTTTGACTGCTTTTATATATTTTTTTTACGCACTATATGATGATTAGTTGTCAGACAATTGAGGATGATGCTTTCCACATGGAGACAATGAACAGTTTGAAAATAGTTAGAAAATAATCTGTAGTGGCCTCCTTTTGTTTTATAAACTAAAAGCACATTACGTAAGTCATAAAGAAATATAAAATAACAAATGTACCTGATTCTGTATTAAATCCCAGTGTAGTACTGACAGGGCCCTCGCCAAGCGGATTTTTTGGTATTATTTTGAACTCGTAACTGAAAAACAAACATAGTAAAGAATGTCAGTGGGTTCAAAAAAGACAAAACAAATTCTCATGTCAGTGTTTTCAACAAACTTTGACTTCTTTCTTTACTGGAGCACACACTACAATATAGGAGGAGGCGGTTCTGAATTTAATTCACACCCCCACTTGAAAAAAATTGCTAGAGGAGAAGGGTAAAAGGCATCTAATGTCATGCTAAGTGATACTTTATATATATATATATATATATATATATATATATATATATATATATATATATATATATATATATATATACGTATATATATATATATATATAATCAGAAGCACTTTCTCAAGTACAGTTTCAGATTTTTTTATTTAAAAAAACAACAACCACATTCTATTGTCCTAACAAACTAGCTGTAGTTATAAATATATCAAATCATTGTAAAAACATCTTGAAATGGTTTCCTGTATAAATGAAGTGTAGATAACATTAGGGGCGAGATTACATATGCTGCGCAGGCTTCAGTGTAACTGCTGAAACCAACGCCGCCCGTAATTTCACCTCGCATATTGGGGAATCACATATATGGCGCCGGCAGTTCATAAAGTGCCGTAAGTCGGATAAACTAGCGATGTCCAGAAATGTGCGTAAATACAAATTTCTGGAGTTGCCAGTGACTTACGGCACTTTAGAAACGTAAAACCCCTATATCCACAATCCCCCCACATCGCAACTAATAATAAATGTATTAACCCCTAAACCGACAACCCCCACAACGCAATATGCCTAATTAAACTATTAACCCCAAATCCGCCATTCAACCACATCGCGATCTACCTAGTAAAAGTATTAACCCCTAAATCTGTCAACGCCAACAGTGCAAACTACCTAATAAATGTATTAACCCCTAATCCGCCATTAACTCACATCGCAAAGTACCTATTAAAACTTTTAACCCCTAATCCGCCATTAACCCACATCGCAACAAACCTTATAAATCTATTAACCCCTTATCCCCCAAACCCAAGAAAGAAGTGGTCCCCGCTTGGAAGAAGATGTTGGCCGCTTGGAAGAAGACTTCACCGTCTGGACCAGGATCTTCTCCACTAGACTTCAGGAACGATGAGTACCTATTTGGGGGCAATGCCCATACAAATGCCTCTTTAGGGGCAATGGATAGTTTAGTATTTTTTAGTGTTAGGTTTTTATATTTTGGGAGCTGTTTAATTTAGGTCAATGCCCTAGAAAAGGCCCTTTTAAGGGCTATTGGTAGTTTAGTATTAGATTAGGGGGTGTTTTTATTTTGGGGGGCTTTTTTATTTTCATAAGGATTAGGTTTATTTTTTCATTTTTGATAATTTGGTTTATTATTTTATGTAATGTTAGACTTTTTTATTTTTTGTAATCTTAGATTAATTTATTTTAATTTTTTTCATTTTACAGTAATGTTAGAGTTTTTAATTTTAATAGTAACTTAGTATTTTTTAATTTAGGTAATTGGGGTTAATTTAGGGGTGGTAGGTTAGGGGGCTTAGTAATTTAATTAGTTATTTGCGTTGTGGGGGTTTGGCGGATTAGGGGTTAATAGATTTATTAGGATTATTGCGTTGTGTGGGTTTGGCAAATAAGGCGTTAATAGTTTTATTTTGTTTATTGCGTTGTGGGTTAATGGCGGATTAGTGGTTAATACTTTTATTAGGTTTATTGAGTTGTAGGTTAATGGCGGATTAGGGGTTAATAGTTTTATTTGGTTTATTGTGTTGTGGGTTAATGACAGATTAGGGGTTAATACATTTATTAGGTTTATTGCGATGTGGGTTAATGGTGGATTAGGGGTTAATATAATTTATTAGTTATTGTGGTGGGGGTTAGCGGTTGACAGGTAGATATTGCTATAGGTGTTAGATAATATTTTCAGGCAGTTACGGGAGTTACGGTGCTTACATTTTCAGCGTAAGGCTTGCTGTGGCGAGGTGAAAATGGAGTAACATTTCTCCATTTGCGCTGAATATGTGATAACAATTTGTGACACGGTTCTATGTTATCTTATGGGAGTAAAAATTGCGAGCAATGGGTGAAATAAATGTGCCGCTTTTATATGCGGCGCCGTATATGTGATACCAAAAATGCGTAAAACCCGGCGTTGCCGGCTTTTGCGGGCGATGCCGCATATGTAATCTTGCCCTAGGTGTTGCAATAATAATAGAGGTTGTGGTATTTATTATTGTCCCTAATACATGGAGGGAAAAATAACATTCTGCTTCCATTTAGGTATTATAAAGTGTTGTTAATTTGAGCCGCCATATGTTACAGGCAGACTGTAATAAAATGGACACAGTCACACTAAACTAGTTTTAGCATAGAAAGGACTCAAAACACACTGGAACTATGACTATGTGTTGGGACTTGGCTCATTTGTGTTTCATGAGTTTACATTACTTAGAGATTAGCCAGTTACCACAGGGGTAATGATGATTTTTTAGTGGGGGGCTTTTGAGAGATACATACAAATATACAGCATATTCTCATATGCACAATTTCCCTTTCTCCTGGTATGGCAATCACCACCATATCTGTAAAACACAAAGCCCTCAGAGCAGACACATGTTGAGAGGGTGAGTTAGAAAGTGAGTAAAGTTATGGACTATTAAGTACCACTACTTAAATTAAATCATGTCTGGCACAAAGTTCTTAAAGGGACATTAAGCCCAAAAATTTTCTTTCATGATTCAGATGGAGAATACAATTTTAAACAACTTTCTAATTTACTTCTATTGTCTAATTTGCTTCCTTCTCTTGATATTCTTTCCTGAAAAACATATCTAGATAGGCTCAGTAGCTGCTGATTGGTTGCTGCACATAGAAGCCTCGTGTGATTGACTCACCATGTGCATTGCTATTTCTTTAACAAAAGATATCTAAATAATGAAGCAAATTAAATAATACAAGTAAATTGGAATGTTGTTTAAAATTGTATTTTCTATCTGAATCATGAAAGAAAATGTTTGGGTTTAATGTCCCTTTAAATCAGTGTTCTATTTGTGTTAGTGGTAGATAAGGAAAGGTAACATAGAACTTTATGTACAGTATGTTGCTGACATGAAGGGGTACAATCACAATTCTCTGTGTGTTACTGGAAGTAAAAGCGCAAAATTCCTGACCTATGTAGGTTACTGGAAACCAAGGGGATACACAGTCTTCTTGTGTTTTCAGCAGCCACAAGTGAACTATCAGGATTTCTTGTGTTCCAGGCAGAAAAGGTTATTGCATTACTTGCAGCCAAAGCAGAAAAATCACTAATCTGTGTGTGTTGTAGCCAAAAAGGGGTCAAATCGTTGCTCAGTGTGTGTTACTGGCTTCAAAGGGTGTAAAATCACTGATCTGCATGTGTGTCTAGTAACTAATGGGGTAATATTACACTTACACTGCAATATTCTATATAGAGATTGCTTGATCAGTGCAGGAGGTCATTTATATATTTCCCTATTTAGCCACCATAAAGGGGATACTATTAACAATACTCAAGACTTTGCAATGGATGTATCCTTGAACAGCAATACAGATTCTGTAACAAAACATTCATGTTGTGTACAGATCCTTTGCAACATATGAGTCAATTACAATACTTTATAAAAACTTATCTAATTGTGTTCAACAAAAAAAATCAACATTAAAATCTATGGAGATGTTTGTAGATAAATCATTTAACGTTTTTCTAAAGAATTGTGATCAACAACATAGTTCTTAATTGCTGAGAAATACTACATATATATATATGTGTGTGTGTATTTATAATATAAATGTCTTTAATGTCCCTATAAGTAAGATATAATAGACACATAATACACTTTTTTTCTATTCATATGATGACATAAAAAGAAGAAAATACACTATAATATTACTAAAGAAATTGCTGATTTCCTTTAATCTGAAGGAAAAAAATATTAGTAAAATAAAGTAGGTGAATTCCTTTTCATAAGCAGAGAACTTGCTATGTTGGGACAATCCCTCATTGTTAAAGTTTGTGTTATTAGTTTACAGTGCAAATTCTGCTTGCATCTGGTGAATACTTGATGCAAAAGTCATCATTATGAGTCATTTTGCAGTGGTATATTATTACCATTTACAAAGCTCTATTAAGTGAACACAAATGGCACAATCCCTGTGGATCAATTTGTATTGTGAGTTATCTGGCCCAGGCTAGATCAAAATGTACTTAAATTCCTGTTGGTGTTGTGGAAAGGAGCAATGTTTGCACAGATAAACAGGTGCACTCTTCCTGCTGCTAACTAGTTCAATTAAATAAATGTTTAACTATTGTAGTAACATAAATAAACAATTAAAAAGAGTTGGAAACATACATTGGTTGGCTGTACAACTTAAGTGTAGTAGTATAAGAGTATAACTTAAAGGGACATTGTACACTAGATTTTTCTTTGCATGAATGTTTTGTAGATGATCCATTTATATAGCCCATCTGGGAGAGTTCTTATAAAATTGTTTTGTATAATTTTTAATAACATTATGCTGATTTCAGACTCCTAAGCAAGCCCCAAAGTTTTAGATGTATACTTATGTCTACAGATTCCCGTTGCTTCTGTTTGTATAATCTGTTTTATATGAAAATTGGTGTATACTGTCCCTTTATGTATAATAGTTAAAAAAGTTAGCAATAACCTAATATGCATGTACCAATTAGCCAGGGAAGCACGTGTGGCTGAGATCAATCATTAAATGCCTAATGAACTGAAGGGATGCAAGATTAGGGCAAGGCTAGATTTGTTGGTGAGATGGAGATAATTAGAAAGTATAACAATAAAAACAGAAATTTCTAAATCTTGACCTGTAACCTAGACAATACTTATCAGGTGAGACTCCACCCTTTACCTATATCTTGACTGCCTACCTTCCCTATCCTATTCCTAGCTTGTCCATTAGAGGAAAACCACAATCGACATCCTCGTACTCAAAGAAATGGACCTTCCATTGAAAACAAATCACTCCTTTATTCCAAATGTTAAAAGTAGACATGTGCAACTCGTTTCAGCCGAATTTGGTTTTTGGCCAAATTTTGGCCGATTCGGAGATTTGAATGAATCGGCAACATAACTAAAATCTCCAAAAGATTCCGAAAATTAATAAATGAGTTTCCAAATTTTCAGATCCATTTTTTATTCATATTCGGAATGTTTCATTGTTCCAATCTAAATAGCAGTTCCCCGACATTGCCAACACTAACTAAATCACTAAATAAAGCTATTAGCCCCTAAACTGCCGTTTCCCAACATCGCTGACTCTAACTAAACCTATTAACCCCTAAACCGCAGTTCCCCGAGATCGCAGACACTAACTAAAGTTATTAACCCCTAAACCGCAGTTCCCCGACATCACCAACACTAACTAAACCTATTAATCCCTAAACCGCACTTCCCCGAAATTTCTGACACTAACTAAAACACTAAATAAACCTATTAACCCCTAAACCGCCATTCCCAAACATTGCCAACACTAACTAAACCTATTAACCCCTAAATCGCACTTCCTAAACATCGCTAACACTGACTAAACCAATTAACCCCTAAACCGCAGTTCCTCAACATCGCCAACACTAACTAACCCTATTAACCCCTAAACCGCCGTACACCCACGTCACCAACACTAAAATACTAAATCAACCTATTAAAACCTAAACCTCTGTGCACCCACATCGCCAACACTAACTAAACCTATTAACTCCTAAACCGCCGCCCCCACATTGCAACAACCTAAATTAAACTATATTAATCCCTAAACCTAACACCCCCTAACTATAACATAATCAAAATAGACCTAAATTAAAGTTACAATTATTAACTAACTACCTATTTAGAAATAAATACTGTACAAACTTACCTGTGAAACAAAAATAAAACCTACGCTAGCTACAACATAACCAATGGCGGCTGGTGACTTTTGAAGATGGGGGAGCACTAGCCCCGCCCCTCAGATGGCTCTGCCCATTTTATATATACTGGGTACAAGAGTCCTGTCACTGGGGCAGTATAAGGACATTATAAATATATATATATATATATATATATATATATATATATATATACACATATACAGGGAGTGCAGAATTATTAGGCAAGTTGTATTTTTGAGGATTAATTTTATTATTGAACAACAACTATGTTCTCAATGAACCCAAAAAACTCATTAATATCAAAGCTGAATATTTTTGGAAGTAGTTTTTAGTTTGTTTTTAGTTTTAGCTATTTTAGGGGGATATCTGTGTGTGCAGGTGACTATTACTGTGCATAATTATTAGGCAACTTAACAAAAAACAAATATATACCCATTTCAATTATTTATTTTTACCAGTGAAACCAATATAACATCTCAACATTCACAAATATACATTTCTGACATTCAAAAACAAAACAAAAACAAATCAGTGACCAATATAGCCACCTTTCTTTGCAAGGACACTCAAAAGCCTGCCATCCATGGATTCTGTCAGTGTTTTGATCTGCTCACCATCAACATTGCGTGCAGCATCAACCACAGCCTCCCAGACACTGTTCAGAGAGGTGTTCTGTTTTCCCTCCTTGTAAATCTCACATTTGATGATGGACCACAGGTTCTCAATGGGGTTCAGATCAGGTGAACAAGGAGGCCATGTCATTAGATTTTCTTCTTTTATACCCTTTCTTGCCAGCCACGCTGTGGAGTACTTGGACGCGTGTGATGGAGCATTGTCCTGCATGAAAATCATGTTTTTCTTGAAGGATGCAGACTTCTTCCTGTACCACTGCTTGAAGAAGGTGTCTTCCAGAAACTGGCAGTAGGACTGGGAGTTGAGCTTGACTCCATCCTCAACCCGAAAAGGCCCCACAAGCTCATCTTTGATGATACCAGCCCAAACCAGTACTCCACCTCCACCTTGCTGGCGTCTGAGTCGGACTGGAGCTCTCTGCCCTTTACCAATCCAGCTACGGGC